>NC_089846.1:138181027-138411027 GCF_035609145.1 Eleutherodactylus coqui | reverse complement strand
AGATATTAGATAGACAAGATAGATAGATAGATAGATATTAGATAGATAGATGTGAGATAGATGTGAGATAGATAGATACATAGATAGATATGAGATATATAGATATGGGATAGATAGATAGATAGATAGATAGATAGATAGATAGATAGATAGATAGATAGATAGATAGATAGATAGATAGATAGATAGATAGATATGGGATAAATGATATTTAGATATACATGGTGTAGTTAAACTGATCCAGCGCTATATCTCAATACTTGTGTCCTATACTGAAATAACAATAGCGTACTTAAATAGGAAGGTATGGATTTGCTACATGATGGTATGGTGCATGGGCCCTGGGGCCCTCGTAACATGGAGTTCAAATTTGTGTTGTGGATCCCAGTAACAGATGGAGAGTAACACCCAATTACAAAGTTGGTGGGAAGCAGAAATCTACCTTCCGTGTCTCTAAGGAAAGCGTACTTGAAGTGGCCTCCTTCAGCTGTGATACATGCATGAAGCCATCATTGGACCTGTTCATTCCAGGGACTCCCAACGTGGATCAGTATCTAAGTCTCCAGCAGACGGCAGTGGATGATTTGCCCCTATGGTAGCAGAAGGAGGGCACTTCAAATAAGCTTTCCCTCCATCAGCGATCCCATGGGACTTACGAATTTCCATTTCTCATTTGCTTCTATTCAACTTTGCAATTGAGTCTTAGTCTCTATCTGTTACAAGGGTCACAACACAACTTGCAATCCATGTTCTGGGGCCCCCAGGGGCCGGTGCACCATACTATTGTGTAGTGCATCCTATTCAAGTACGCCGTTGTTCATTCAATATAGGCCACCGGTCCTGAGATATCGCGCTGGATCTGACTGTTTCACCACATCCCCTATATAATATATACAGGTTTGCAATTTACATTTTCCTATCTGTCACATTTGAGAGCCCAGCGTCTGCCGCATCCCTGACAGGTATTTCCCGGGGACACTTTTCTTTTCCAGGTTTGTATCATTCAGATAATTTTTTAAAAGTTGAGTGTTGGTGACATTTCGGAAGCTTTCCTGGTGCTTGGAGGAGGGGGCTGTGCCGCTGCCATTCAGCGCTCTACTGAAATGTCAACCTGTAAGTTAGTTAATGGACTGCGGTCACACTGATCTTCGGAGACATCTGTCGCTTCACTTACAAACACTTTATGGGAACCGGAGAGGAACGGCACATGGGGTGGGATCTCATGGATTTGGAGGTGCAACCCACCTGGTATGTGTCCCCCAAAACGAGTGAAAAGATGCGACATCTACAGGAAGTAATGAATCTTTCCGGGTTCTACTGACCTTTTCTTATGTTCAATAAAAAGAAAATCACCAAAGGGCCCCCGTCTGGGATAACTTGTTCGCGTGTCATTCATCGACGAGCCCCGAGCAACTGTCACTGCTCACAATCCCAGCCAGCCGGACTAATGTCCTTTAATGCTCTCCGATTTTTCTCCCCCCTCAGCTTTTGGAAATGCCAACACTACAGTCTGTCTTATCCCGGTCAACTCTGTCCCTTCCGCCTTTGCACCAGCTACTGCACTTCATCTCATCCCTATTAGCCCCTTTCCCTTCATCCCCAATCCAATTCTTTCTCCACCATCTATGAATTCTCCATCTCTGTCTCTCCAACCACTGATCTGTCCTCACCCCAACAAGCCCTCTGCCCCCTCCACAACCACTGCTCCCCATCTCAGTGACCACTGCTCCCCATCTCAGTGACCACTGCTCCCCATCTCAGTGACCACTGCTCCCCATCTGAGTGACCACTGCTCCCCATCTCAGTGACCACTGCTCCCCATCTCAGTGACCACTGCTCCCCATCTTAGTGACCACTGCTCCCCATCTCAGTGACCACTGCTCCCCATCTCAGTAACCACTGCTCCCCATCTTAGTGACCACTGCTCCCCATCTTAGTGACCACTGCTCCCCATCTCAGTGACCACTGCTCCCCATCTCAGTAACCACTGCTCCCCATCTCAGTGACCACTGCTCCCCATCTTAGTGACCACTGCTCCCCATCTCAGTGACCACTGCTCCCCATCTTTGTGACCACTGCTCCCCATCTCAGTGACCACTGCTCCCCATCTTAGTGACCACTGCTCCCCATCTTAGTGACCACTGCTCCCCATCTCAGTGACCACTGCTCCCCATCTTAGTGACCACTGCTCCCCATCTCAGTGACCACTGCTCCCTATCTCAGTGACCACTGCTCCCCATCTCATTGACCACTCCCCGCATCGCCCCAAGCTCTTCTCTAAGTCTAATCCCATTCCCCTCTCACCCTCAGCATGATCAGCTTTCACTACCCCAATATCCTCTCATGCCCCACTTCACCCCAATCATCTCGTTATGTTACTCTAGCCACTTCTTTTTGGCTTGCTACAATTTCTCTATTTTTGTCTCTTCATCTCTTCTAACTGCCCAACTTTGGCCAATATGGCAGATATATCATCCATGTCCCCCATAAGTAAAGTAACAGCAAGTGGAGGTGAGGGAGTACTTACCTAACATAAGCTCTGTCACTCTCTGCTCATTTAATGCCAGTCATCAGTTAGATGGCACTGAGTGGGGAATTATTTTGGCTTGTGCCATCATAAAAATATATATATATATTACACTGCAGACCCGTATTCCGGTTATGCAGAAATAGCAATATAGCAGCATGCCCAAATGTAAAACAGCTCAGAATATATTCTGTACCAGAACCAAGCTCATAACATAAATACAGCACCATAACCAATCTCCGTACATAGATACAATACCAGAACCAAGCTCATAACATAAATACTGCACCATAACCAATCTCAGTACATAGATAAGACTCTAGAACCAAGCTCACAGTATACATACAGTAGAAAAACTGAGCAAATCTGTTGTTTAGCTGCCAATGGACAGACGGGGGGGAAGCTGGAAACATCAGAGGTAAGGAGTCAGAGCTAGGAGGAGGATGATTCATGAGGCTGCTGGAGACTCTGCTCCATGGAGGAAGATCTTCTGGCAAGGTGGACTTAAGGCCTTATTCACACGACTGTATACATGCAGCTATTGTAGCCGCATTAAAAAATCGTGACCATCTGTAGCATTGACTTCCAATTAGGGATGAGCGAACGTGTCCGTAACGGACACATCCGCACCCGGACACCGGCTTTGCCGAACACTGCAGTGTTCGCGCGTAAGTGTCCGGGTGCCGCCGGGGGGCGGGGAGATGCGCGGCGGCGCGGGCGGCAGTAGCGGGGAACAGGGGGGAGCCCTCTCTCTCTCCCTCTCCCCCCCACTCCCCGCCGCACCCCCCCGCGCTGCCACGGCGGCCCCCGAACTTTTTCGCCCGAACACTGAAGTGCTCGCAAAGTTCGGTGTTCGGGCGAAAAAGGGGCGGAGCCGAACGTGTTCGCTCATCTCTACTTCCAATGTATTCATTCAGATAAGCGATTTTAAGGCACGTAAAAAAAAACGCGTCGGGAAAAAGAGCACATCAATGACCGAAAATGGTGACCGATTTTATACGCTACGTAGAAAGATAAGTCTTGCCCTGTGTTTTGCCTAGATATGCTGGAAGCTCCCATAAACTCCTATGGGAGCTGAATAAAAAGGGAGGGGGAGGGAGTTTAGCGGCGCCCAACATTGGGAAAAGACAGCTGGCTCTATTTAAGCATTAATAGTCATTCCGAGGATTTCTGCTGACCGAGGGATTTCCGCACTGCGGAGTATTTTTACGCTACACCCGCCTTCGTGATTGGATAGGAAAACGGAATTAAGATCAGGACTTGATCACGGCTATTCTTCATTCATGCGATTTTTAGCCGCGATCGTCTGAGCATAAAAATGCATATAGTCGCGTAATTTTTTTAATGGTCCCCTTGGTTACATGCATTAAGAACAGATCATGCGCCTATGATGCGATTGCAGTCTGTTTTATGGTGATAAAGCACGAGGCACGCTGCTGCATTTTCTTCTACTCAGATTGTGCGTCCGAGTAAAAATCGTCCCCATTTAAATCAATGTGTTCGATTTCTGTGCGATTTCGGTCTGATTTACTCTGAAAATCGCATGGAAAAATCACCAGTGTGAATAAGACCAAACAGGGAGGTGAGCCGATCGATGACATCAGCACGGGGGGGCGAACGAGCGTGTTAACATGGAGGAAATGAGCGCCAACCAACATTGTCGTTGTCAGTCAGCGATTAGCGGGGACATATTATCTGCCCGTGTTCATTACCACAATTAGAGTGATATATTCCTCATGCAGCACGAATCCGTCTTTGGCGACTGCGATGCGGTAATTTGATGCGAACGTGTTTAATTTGTTGACAACAGCAGGAAGATGTTCGCAGACGGATGTGCGATCCTCCCTGATGTCACAGATCTCTGCTGAGCTGCAGATTGTCATCTTCACACCCCAATGTCCGCGTCCGCCGCTCCGTGTGCTCACCATATGACAGGTTTGTCAGCCGCGGACGGTAAGTGACAGGGTGGGCTCTCTCCTGCTGGACAGGGCCGACAGCCGCAGTCATCACGGTGCGCTATACCACACAACTGCTGAACTTTTGGTTATGTACAGTAATGACTATAAACCAGAAACCCCTTGTTTGCTGGTGTGAATCATCGCTGGACATAACGCCGAGGTCAGCAGTTTTCGGGCACACGGTGGATTTCAGTTCTTCGCTATTTCTGTTTGCTGTCGGCGAATAAAATAACACCCAATACTTCTAAAGCCGAGAGTTCTATCCCATCTGGGCAATCCTCTGTGAGCTCGTTGCATCGCCATCAAATCTCTCATTACTGTTTGCTACAATGTATCAGTGCAGGTGAAATGTATCAACCTGCAGTCCTCACAGTAGATTGCCAGGACTGGATACAATTGTAGCAAAACCCTCCAGCGATGTTCACCTCTGCATTAGGGGGGCCGCTGCAGAGACGGCACTACATGCCGGAAGGAAAAGTCCTGCATGAAGGTCTTTCATCGTCCGGTAAAATGCTGGACAGCTGAATGGAGACCAAATTGATCCCATTACAGTCAATGGGGTCCGTTTGGTTTCGTCATAAGACAGATCCATTCAGCCAGGGGATTCCCATTTCCTTCTCCCATAAGACCCTCAACACAGGTGTGGACAAAGCCTCAGTTGTCAGAAGTAGATTTGTGCAGGCCTTCAGCCGCTCGATGTAGTGAACAATATCAATATTTCTATTCACTGACTGCATGCAGAATTTAGGAAAATGGGGATGAATTGGAAAAGAGGATATTTTAGAAAGTTGTAGAAAAGTTGATCCGAAAATGATCAGGGCTAACTTCATGGATCACACAGCCCCATATCACGCTTCCCCCCGTGTGAATTCCCCATGGATGCGGGACGTTCTCATTCGAAAACAGCCTCACATCACTTCGGTGATGCAGGGACCCCGCAGTGTGGCTGCCTAGCCACAGCAGAGGATCGCCGAGTTTCTCCCATTGCCTTCAATGGGGCTGGTGGCAACATAATGAGCAGAGTGATGCGAGATCATGCAGCCAGATAGAACATGCTGCAATTTGTTTCCCGCGTTGCATCATGGTACCATGCAAGAAAACATCGCTCCTGCCTATGACGCCATTCAAAATGGGGCTCATATTTGTGCGAGATTTGTGCATCTCACAATGCTCAAATCTCTTGTGACTTTCTCACCCGTGTGAAGGCAATCTGAGGGAGTTGTACCAGATTTGACCTTTATCCCCTATCCATGGGATAGGTGATAAAAGTCTGATTGATGGGGGTCTCACAGCTGATTCCAAGAACAGGGGTCCCATTTCCCCTCTCCAAAGTGAGGAAGAGCTTGAATGGGGCAATGGCTAATAATGCATGCTGCTGCTCTATGCAACTCTGTGGGACTGGCAGAGGTAGACCAGCGCTTGCCATCAGCCGTCTCCAGCAGTCCATCTGAAATTAATGGAATATTGGCATGCATGCTAAGCTGACGCTCCACACAAGTTCTTCTTTACTGAGGGGGGTATAGTGAACAGGAGATGTGGCATGGTACTCCCATTCTCTGTATCGGGTGGCGTGGGGGGCTCAGTGGAAAAGCAATTTAAATTGTGACCCCTTTTGGTGACAATGGCCGATGTGTGGGAGATATGGAGGTTGCGTATAGCAACATTGTAATGTATAAACTGTAACAATAAAAGCTGCAGCTACAGTTTCGTGCAGACCTGTGTATCTCCATGGTTACAGACTACAAACAATCCCTTGTAGTCTGACCCTGCAGTCCTACTCCCTTCTATCCTCTACTGCTTGCTAACACTATACTACCAAATGTAATTGGCCAGCTGAGCAAGAATGAAATGAATGGGGAGCATTTCCAATGCTGTCAAAAATGCGGTAGAATGCTGCGTACAGAGTTTTACAGCGTTTTTCAACGCAGCGTTCTTTGCCCCTGAGAGGAAAAATGAAAGTGCTGACGTCATCGGCTTGCTTTGCCTGTGCTGTTACTGCACTAAAAGCGCACCAACAATGCAGGCAAACGCTCCCACTGAATGCTGTACAAAGCAGCTCTGCCCTAGTAAAAATGTACAAATGCAGCCTTTTTACTATCGCCTGTGTGAGAGCAGCCTTAGTGGGGCTTCTTTTGGCTCTAATGACATTGGATACTCTGCGTGACATGCTTTCTACTAATGTCTTCACATACACTTCATCTGGCATTTCCCTCCATTCATCCTGCAAATAACTGGCGAGTTCTCTCAAAGAAGGTGCATCACCCTGTTTAATATGGTGCAAGCAGCGTTGTCACTGGACAGTTGAGCAATGGAAGAATGTTCTATGAGGGGATGAATCCCACTCCTCCATGTTCATATCAGTGGGATGCACCTGGTGTGGAGGAGGGCTGGGGAACGCCTTGTATTGTGTGTTGTGCCAACAGTTTAGTACAGTAGAGGTTCTGTTATGGTCTAGGGATGTGTTACGTGGCATGGTCTCGGTCCGTTGGTTGTAGTGGCAAGAACCATGAACACGGACGTGTACCCTGACATCCTACACAAACATGGTTAGGAACACGCCTTCTCACAAATACATGTCTGTTCTATGTTGCCTTGACGATATGGATGTTCCATGATTTGACTGGCTGCACAGAATCCCGACCCGAACCTACTGAACATCTTCTAGGTAGTTTTTAGTCTAAACTATTTGCACAGCTGATTCCTTCACTTTTATATTCTGCGCTCGGGGCCAGACATTGGTTACAGAAATCCATCAGCTGCAAATTAAGTTCCTAAAACTCTCTGTGCTGCTGAATAAAGTATCCTGATGGTAACATTGACAACACTTTTTGCAAACTTTCCAAAACTGAGCAAGGGAAGATAAAGAATAAAAAGTGCTCTCTAAGGGCTTATTCACATGAGCGTACATCGGGCGAAGGTTTCATGGCCGGCTTATATACACTACCATCTGATACACAGGCTTGGTGTATATGCTGTTGGGTGGGAGGAGACAGCTTAGCTCTACTAAGCTGTCTCCCTCTTCCATCCCCCTCGCTGGCTCTCTGCAAGTGGAGAAGGCGGGACAGGGCGGGAGCTAGTGTGCTAGTATGCTGCTCAAAATTCACTCAAAAGCCATCATTTGAGCTATAATCGGTGTGTGTAAATGCTCCCATCTTTCATTCTTTGGCTGAACAATGATTTTTAAGTGAGCATAAAATCCAACGTTCAGCCAGAGAAAAGATAGCACAGAATGTCTGCTGTGTTTGCTGTCCATGGTGCTGTATTCTCCACGGGAGCACTGATTACATTATATTCAGCTTGCAGCCCCACAGCAGAACAAAGAAGCTGAATGCAGAGAATAGACCACCTGCTGTTCTCTGCATACAGCTCCCAGAGGCTCATTTACATGCAAATAAAGGCTTAGGTCCTCTCCCTTATCATCCCTTCCCACTGCAAACAGCAGCAAGGGGCGGAGAGAAGGGGGATCGCTGCTTGATTTCTCTTCATGCTTCGACCACCGATAAAAGCCATCAAAAAGTGTATCGGTGGTCACTAAGGGGTTAACCCTTTCCAATCCTCTGTCTAACGTGTTCCTACATTCTGATTGAAGCTTGTACAGCTCCAATGTCAGAAGACGTCCGACAGGGTATTCTTACCATCTATTGCCAGCCACACTGCTGTCGGATCCTCTCTGGCGCACACACACTGGCTTTAGCCAGCAGATGGCACTGTTGTATAGTAGCAAAAAGAGAAAGCCCTTTAGGAAACCCTGAATCCAACATTGGATTGGAAAGGGTTAACATCTATAGATGGTGAGCTCCGATGAGGACGATACCTGCAGAGCACTGTGAACTATGTTGGTTCTATATCAAGCAATGACATAGGTAGAATACTAATGCCGATAGAAGAACAGGATGGAAGGTATGAGGGGCGGCCAGCAGAGGACGACTCTGTGAATAATGAATAGTAATGAGATGGTCGTATTACAACACTTTACATTCGGCAGGAGGAAGCCGGCCGCTCACCGCCACATTTCTCTCTATGAAAATTGCTTTTCCAATTAATGGGGAAAAAATAAGAAACTAAAAAAAAACTAATAAAAACTTGCGGTAACTGTTTCTTCCTCCATAGAAATTGTGAAGGAGTGAGGTTATTAACATATAATCAAACAACAGGCTCTATAGGAGAGACTGATTATCTAGCAAGCAAATATATAGTCCATATATTATCATAAAGCAACATCCAGCACAAAGCAGAAAAAAGTCAGCCAGTACTGCCATCTAGTGGTGAAAGAGGAGAGTGTCATGTCCAGGCTCTACATGGTATTGCTCTCAGGCCAGGCTCACACGACCATAAGCAGCGGCGTGCTCGGCGCAAAATCTCTCACACCGGCACACAATGAGTACTAAGGCCTCTTCCACAACGATGTCGCCGCTACAAAATTGCTGCGATGTCACAGCTTTCTACACGCGATTTTGTAGGGTCAGTAATGCTTTTTCTTGCGTCGCTGCTATCCGCGATTTTCTCACAAGAAAGTTATTAGGAGTTTTTAATGTATAAATCACATCGCACGAAAAGCGCACGTTCATGCGATAAATAAGGAGGCTCCATAGGGAAACGTGGGCCACAAAACATCACAAATCGCGGCTGTATAGAGCGCGCTGCAATGGCATCAGACAGAACATCCCTAATGTGAAGGAACTCGTTGGAAACCCCGGGCCTCACATACCTGAGTCTGCAGCACTTTCACATCGCTACAAAATTGTGCGATTTTGTAGCCCGTGTGAAAGCGGCCTCAATGACGTGTGCGTGCCTCGCCGCGCTAATCCCCAGACAGTATCTCAGGGTGTATGTGAGCGTAAAAACGCTGGTGTGAGGGGCCAATAGAAATCAAAGGGCTGTTGGCATCGCATGCCGCGCACGGGAAAATTGCACATGCGACGCACAATGACGGTCCGCCCACGTAAGAGCGGCCTAAGAGGAACACGATGATCTTGTAGATATGATACCTTCTAATGGCTAATAAAGTCAATGGAAGTCGTCCAACCTGTGACCCGTCAGCAATTAACATTGCATGAAGTTTGCGGTCCCCGTGTCATCGCCTTGCAATGGTGCGAGAAAATCTGTACAGCTCATGTCCAACGGCGAGCCATCTGCACCATCCACAGAACAGGTAAAGGAGTAAGACAGGTATGTGGAGTCACCGGCCGGGCACAGGGTCGGAGTCCGGTGTGGGATCCCACATCCGGAATATTTGTGTGCAGGTGGCCGTATGGAGACACCTGAGCAAATGGAAAACTACGGGTGAGAACGCCATCCTGTGTGCGGCATGCTGCTCATGGTAAGAATCCAAATCTGTAAAGAGCAGTGACCAAGAAAGCGGCCATTTTGAAAGTCGCCATCTTGGAACTAAGTCGATATTTTCAAATGGGAAGGGGTGCATGTGACAGATGTATCTGATAGAGAATTCGAGAAGGAATCCATATCTGTCACCTTTATTCCTGACAAAGTTATCAATTCTCTCTTTATTACAGACACAGATATGGCTGCGAGGTTAAGATGCCATGAAAGAACAGAGATTTTGCTGATGTGCAGGCAGCGCAGGACCTGAGTCATTGCAAAGGATTTCGTCGGTCAGCACCCTAACAGACTACCCATCCGCCATGGCACAGTTGCCAAATTTTGACCAACAGGCTCTGCGTTGGATCTGCCAAGAAGTGGACAGATGAAGCAACAGACGAAGCAACAACAATGGCTGTCCGGGTGTCCTTCTGTGAGAGCAACATCTGTCAGAGGAGAGCAAGGAAAGTTCAACCACCATCGGGTGGACACGGCTAAACATAGATGGCATCTGTACAAGATCCAATCGTTGCATCATCTCGATGAGGATGATCCGGAATGCGTGTCACAGCAGTTACATCGGGACCCACATTTCACAGAGACGGTCCTGTTCACTGCTGGAGCAGACTTCTACAGGAACAGGGAAGTGACCAAACAAAACCTTCACTACTGGTCCAACACAGACCGGCACTGGACAGGTCCCTCCAAGACGGTCGGCGCACAGAGAGTCATGTGTGGTACGGTGTGTGGGTTACGAAGATAGTGGGTCATTCTTCATCAACGGTAACCACACTGCTACCAAGAATATGGAATTGTTACGTGACGAGGTGTTCCCATCTGTTACGTGTACTGCTGAGACATGTTATACTACTGTGCTTCCAGCAGCACAGCACTCTCAGGGTTAATTGATTGAGCTGGCTGGGTGTGCTTCTTCCTGCTAGCCAATCTCCTGGGTCCTCACATATAAACCCAGCTCCTGGTCAGTCTCTGTCTGGTGTTCAGGGTGAGCAGTCATGAATCCTTGTCTGTTGAAGTTTGCTGTGTGACCTGCTATCTGTGTTTTGTTGCAGCTTGCTGTGTGATCTGTGCCTTGCGGTTCATGTCTATGTGTACGTTTATTTTGTGTCAGTTTGGTCTGCTGAGTTTGTTTGTTATGTCTGCGCTAGGTTGGCCCCTAGGGCCCTCTAGTAGATGTGTCTTGCTAGTGTAGGGACTGCAAGATACGAGCGCCCTTGTCGGGGCTTGCAGCTTAAGTTCATTGGCCAATGTGCGAACTAAGACCTCGCATTTATATTCAGCTTATCATCTGCTATTAGTGTTTGCATTGTGGCTGCTGTATGCTGTGTATTCTGGCTCTGTGTGTCCTGTGGTTCAGTCCCTGTCATGTGGCATGTGAATGCGTCCTGCTCTGGTGCGTGGCTCCTAGGATCAGCTAGGGCCCAGATCCGAAGACCGCTCGGCTGCCCTTATTGGGGCAATGTCCCCGCTCAGGTAGGGCCTTGCCATTCCTCCCGTGTAGCACAGGGTCAGTTTGCCAGAAACCCGTGTGAATACCGTGTGCAACCTGTGTGCGTACCCAGTCCTCTCTTTGGTCATGATCGTGTTGGCCCTGTGCTTAGTTTGCCCACACGATCGTAACACCATTACTGTGCAACGAAGATGGTGCATTCCCAGTGTTCTTCCAGCAGGATAACGTGAGTTTTGGGATAAGCAGTTTCCAATGAAGTGGAGTGGTCCCCACGCTCACTGTATCTCACTCCCGTGGACTTCTACCTGTGGGATGATGTAAATCCAGAGTTTCCACAGTGAATATCCACAGTGTGGCGCACATACAGCAGAGAATCCTGGAGATCTGTGCAAGCATTTCTGCTGAGGTGTTACTCTCAGAGCATCATGAAGAGGATAGCCCTGATGATTCAAAATAATGGAGAGCACATTGGGTATATCCTGTAGGGAATCGTCGCTATTCTCCATAACACTGAAAAACTGTTAATAACTTTGGCAGGAAGTAAAGTGCATGGCATTTAAGCACATTATTGGAATCCTCAGCAAATTCTCCATTGGATACATATATGTGACATCCACCCCTTCCAATTTCAAAATATCAACTTGGTTCCAAGATGGCAGCTTTCAAAATGGTCGTCATGTTGGACAACGCCCATCTCAGATTTCCTGCTTTACGTTAGCAACATGCCACACATAGAATGGCATTGGCAACCGCCATTTCCATACCTTTAGATCACCCTGTATAAAGAAGACTGTTCACCAAGAGGCTCCTTCTGTTTTACATTCACCAACCCCACGTTGCAGCGATATTGATGATGGGTCTTCGTAAAGGACTGTAAACCCTTGAACATTTAAATAATGATTGGAAAGTATAGTAAAGCTGTCCATTCACTGGGGGTCCAGTCACACCCCCCCCCCCCCCCCCCCCCACACTCACCCAAGCCCTCCTTCTTTTTTTTACAAGAGTTTCAATATTTTCCAATACATGATGCGAACACTGCACGCTATCTGCAATAGTCCGATAGATTTTCCTTGTGCGCCTTCATATTGTATAGTCAGCGCTCATTGCAACATCTCAGGATCCTGCTTCCTCCAGTGGCTGGCTGCACTGGAGTAACTATAGGGGATGTGGCTGCACTCGGGCCCTGGAGCCTTAGGGGGCCCATAAGGCCTCTCTTCTCCATAGAGGGAGCCCAGTACTATGAATAAAGCATTATAGTTGGGGGCCCGGTTGCAAGTTTTGCATTGGGGCCCAGAAGCGTCAAGTTACGCCTCTGGCTGGCTGGATTATGGGCCCCAGCTGTGATTGCTACCTCCAGTATCCCTATAGATGCACTGCTGGTTAGCAGTACAATGCAGGGGACATGAAGGAACGATGCAGGTCAGGTATGGGATAGATTAGGAAATGAGAGGAAGAGGAAGGCGAGAGATTAGTGATGAAGCAGGTAATAGGAGAGCAGCAGCAGGCAGAATAGAGGAACATTGGCTTCTTATCACTGCTCTACACTGCAGATAAAATTGTCTGCTCTGTAACAGGGATCCCATAAGGCCTGTGCTTGTGTAATCCATCTTCTTGAAAGGCTTATCCGGGACTGTTTTGTCCGTGCCTCTCGATTCTTAAAGACCTCAACTGGGAATTTATTTTCCAACTTTTATTCCCGAGCTTAATGTCCTTTCTAATGTGAGCGGTTTATTTCCTAACTCTTCAAGGACTCCGAGCAGCGGCTTAGAAAGTAAGAACAACACATAAGACAGGGACAGGAAGCTGTAGAACAAGAACTACTCAAGGGTGGCATCCCCTCCTGGATCATATTAGACTACTGCAAATATTCCAGGGGCCTCTTTTGATCGCACAGTCTATCCTTTACATGAAGAGAAGGGTCCCTCAACCATCAAGTATTACATGTTCTTCTTCGGCCATGTGAAATGTTGAGTGCAGTGGTTTACTGGCCATTGAGGAAGTCATATCATTCTTTTGTGGTCCATGTGTGGAGTGGCACTTGTGGCAGGCTGGAGCTCACCCCCGCTCATTGGAGGAGAGGGGTGGACTGGTTGGGTGACTGGGGGCACTTCTGGGAGAGAGAGACCCAGCCCCTGTAGGTTCACCATCGTTTCTTGATCTACATAAGTGGGGGCTGATGCCAGCAAGGCTTCATGACCGGATTCTGGCCAAACCAGGTCTCATTTTAAAATGGGCTCAAGGGGTCGCAGTAGCCGAAGGTGCCAGAGATGACTTCAGAAACTCAAAGACTCCATTGGTCATGCTGAAGAACTTTTATAAAGTTATACAACTGCAACCAACAGTAAAAGATCCCCATTCCTGGACCAGAGATAAAGAGTAAAGTAGTTACCCGTTTGTCTAGGGCAGTTCAACAACAATTTCCCGTTTACCGGTAGTGTAAGTCCATTTCCAACTGTGGCTGGTTCAACTATCCAGGTCACCAGAACAATCTCTAGTCTGGGTAGCAGATTTATCAATATAGGTCCTTTTCCTGCTAAGCTGGCCTCTAAGTAGCCCTTATCAGACTTAACCTCCCGAGTGCCAGGCTGTCACCAATGCTAACTTAGTAAATGGGTTTGTTTCTGTTCAAACTCCAATGAAGTCAGCGAGGAAGTGGCTGGTTCCAAGCACCTTTGCAGAAATGGTCGACTGGCTTTGACTTCACACCCATAGGGCTGATACATTTCTGCGCACACATACTCTTCAGGAAATACTCCAAGCACGTCCAATACACCATACTCATCACCGCTATCTACTTGCTCTGCCCACCTTCTTGTTTCCGGTCAGTAATTTCCCGCTCAAAACCAGATTCTCCTCGCAACCTCCCCCTTTTAAAGCCACCTCCCTAATGACACTGCTGGCACATGTCAAACAGTAAAACATCAGTGTAACAGTACACCACAGACCATACCCCCTTACCCATGGAGCGAGGTTTGGGTCCAAACTGCTACTCTATCAAGCTGGCGATCAGCTGATTCCCTGCTGTCAATGTGGTCAGCGCTAGAAGAAAATAGCGCTGTCAACATTTCAGTGATTCAGTTTGCTAATGCTGACACAGCTCCCATTGAATACAACCCGGACCACTGCAGTATCAACCCGGACCACTGCAATATCAACCCGGACCACTGCAATATCAACCCGGACCACTGCAGTATCAACCCGGACCACTGCAATATCAACCTGGACCACTGCAATATCAACCCGGACCACTGCAATATCAACCCGGACCACTGCAGTATCAACCCGGACCACTGCAATATCAACCCGGACCACTGCAATATCAACCCGGACCACTGCAATATCAACCCGGACCACTGCAATATCAACCCGGACCACTGCACTACAAATAGTGTGATCTGCTGTCTGCGATGTCCCTACTGACAGCCGCACTGGGAATCAGCTAATCGTCATGGATCCCAAGCAGTGGCCCCTTACGGGTCATGACTGAGGATTGGTCATTACCAGAGAAGACGTCTGAACTCCCAGACAACTCCTTTAAAGGGATTTTCTATTTTTTTTACATATCGCTCTTTCTCATTGTGTAATGAAAGGTTTTGTTCTTTGGGATTTTCTAGATCTTTGCTTGCTGTTAGTGAAAGGGATCATTCTTATATATATCCGATGTCTGAAAACCTGTAAAGACCTAATACTGAGCGCTTGCCAAATTTGTATTCAGTCTAATGTCCTCCTTGAGCCTAACAGCCTGGAGCACATTTTACCTACATTGATACATTGTAGCAAACCCTTATAAGAGAGATTTGTGCCACTGGTTGTACTTGCATGGTACTAGCTAGACAGGATACAATTGGATCATGCTCTCCGGATTGGGTTTGAATCAGGTCTATTTGGGTTTACATGTAGAAGTACGCATTCTATGACAGCAAGCAAAGATCTTGAAAAAGGCTGCAGAACAGAAACACAAAGTATATTAGAAAATCATGAAACTTTTCATTCTACATTTTAGTCTTTATTTAGCTACAACCTGAGATCCCCCTCAGCTCAGCCGTCCAGAGTCCTCCTTGTTCTGGTGACTTGCAGTGTTGCAGGAGTTGCAGATCTGCAGAATATGAGTTCAGATCAGGACTACTAAGGGACATCATTATCTTTCTGCAATGCATTACTTCCTATCCGTCTGGCTTTCCTAGTCTTGGCACCCATCTTGTGACATAAACTAACTCCATGTATGGTGCCAAGTGCCAGTGCACTTCTAAGCCAAACTCAGGGTCACCATCTGGTCCAAGGAGGACAAGACTGGCAGCCTCTGCTGGGTGTAGCCTACTCACATGTGTAAGAGACCCGGGTGTCATGAAGCCGTACCAATCATTAGTCGTGTCTTGAGTTGTGAGGTGGTTCAGCGATGGTGAGAACATCGAGGCCTGCTTGAACACAACAATGAACAGTCTCTTTACTTGGCGGCACGGCAATACAGCGCTCTCTGGTTGGCGGCAGTCGTGTTTAGCAAGGGGCAGTTGGTTTGGCAGCACAAACAATCCCCTAGTTATTATGCTCCCCAGGCAAATTCTTGTGGCGGAATGTAGCGAGCTGATAGGGGGACAGCGCAGCACTCTTTAGGGAAGAAACCATGACGCTGGCTGCATCCCCCACACAACATCACTTGCAGCGGTCAGCACATCCGGAACGCACTCACTACTCAGAAACCCAACATTTAGGCCTCAAGTCCACTTGAAAAATACAATCCGCGCAGAATCTGCCGCGGATTTGCTTTAAATGGCATTTTTTTTGCATGCAGATATCCGCACACATTGCTATCAATGTGATAGCAATGTCGCCGATCCGCGCGGATTCCGCGGCAAATGGAGCATGCCGGGTTTTTTCTCCCGCGCATGAAAAACGCAATTCTTTTAAAATGCCCTCTGCGGGTGCAAAAATCAATTTAATGGACCGCAGATGGCCAATGATTCCCTATAGGCAGAATCCGCAATTCCATTTAGCTAGAGGACATGAGGCCTTAACCCCTTAGTGACGACCCCTCTGCCTTTTATGTCCTGGCTTTGTGGGCTTTAATCCTCAGGGACATTAAAAAAATGCTTTCTCTGGGGATTAAAACCCTGTGGACTGAGGATGTGACAGCTCCATGCTGCCGGCTGCTGGAGGTAGCTGACAACATGCAGCAGTCATGGGGGCTGCCGGAAGCCCCGCTGTTCATGCGATCGGCGCTATCCAATGGATATCACCCACCGCATTAAAGTAAATGTCCCGCGAGGATATGGTCTGAAAAGGACCTTTGGCTGTCTTCTGCACATGCGCGCCAAAGGAAAAATGGCAACGTATGCGCAGAAGACTGGATCTAGTGGGACATTTAAAATCTGCTTCCCATCTACTGAGGGTAGCCGGGAAGCAGGAGATGTGACTGGGGACCGCGGTGACCAGTCTCTAGACCCGTGATCGCCATTATTGGATAGCCACGTTGCGCATACAGACATAAGATTAGGGCCACAATGGGTATGTTTCTGAACACGGGACAAACAGCGGGATCCATTTTTGGGTACAAGTCATCATTCATTTGTGTGCTGTACAAAAATAACAGTTTTTAAAATGACACAATTGCCAAAAAAATGAAAATCATAATTTTTTTCCTTCTGCTTTGTTTAGATTCACTTAAAAACTGTGGGGTCAAATCTGCAGTACAGCCCTGAACAAATTCGTTAAGGGGTCTAGTTTTCAAAATGGGGTCATTTGTGGGAGTGTCTATCAAGCTGACCCCTATGAGCCTTTGCAATCTTGGCTTGGTGTAGGAAAACAAAGGGTTCCTCAAAATGTTGATAATCAATGTTAAATGTGTACACGGGGAGCTGTCAATGCGAGAGCGCCTTCCATACGCTAACTATGGAAAGCGCAGCCCAATGTCCACGAGCGGAGAATCATAGAGATTCTCTGCTCGCAGGATTCAAATGGTGGCATGCTGCGATTTGCCGCAATTCTCTGCAGCGAACCAATCTATTAGATAGGCTCATGGTGGAGACCTGACAGCGCTCCGCCCTCCTCCCCCACAGTGGAATATTGCTAGCGATATTCTGTCCCGGCCGTGGACAAGCAGCCTAAATGGTTAAAAAAAAGGGTTTTCAAATGCGCTTCCAGAATAAAGTAAACAGATGGAAATACCATATTTTTCGCTTTATAAGGCGCACTTCTTCCCCCTCCAAAGTGGGGGGGAAGTTGCTGCGTCTTATAGAGCGAATGTGCCAAAAAATTTGTTCCGATTGCCATTTTTAGCGCGATCACGAGTTTAACGCGCAAACGCGATTTAGTTTGCGCGATTGCGTGTTAAACTCGCAAACGCACGGACAAATGTGCGACCAGTTTCCTCCCCACTGCCGCCCATACATACCTCTGATTAGTCGTGAGCACCGGCGGGTACTACTGCTGCTCCCCGCCTCCACCAAGCGGCTTCCTTCCTTACTCCTGCTGCACACAAGCGCCACTGTGATATGGAGTGCCAGTTTTTCAGACCTCTGCTCCGTCAGCCGGCACTAACCCTGCGCTGTCCCTGGGGGAGTTCAAATTTTTTTCCCCCTATTTTCCCGCTCTAAAACGGGGTGCGTCCTATAGACCGGAAAATACGGTATATATCTTAGCAAAAAGTGTGTACAGTATGTCTGCACATATTTGCGATATTTCAATTGAAAATGTGAAAAATAAATTTTTTTCCAAATGTTGGTACTTTTAAGAAAAACACACAAATTCTATCTGCCTACTTTTACCGCCTAAATGAAGTACAAGATGTGACAAAAAAACGTCAGAATCACTGGGATATGCAAAACCTTTACAGAGTTATTCTATGTTAGGGTGACTACCCACTAGCGTTTTTTTCACAGCGAAATTCACAGCGTTTTTTTTTTCTGCAGGGGTCTATGGGACTATTACCGCGATATCGCGATTTTGCGTGATCGTGATTTTAGCTTTACATGTTCCATAGCCCAAAGACCCCTGCAGAAAAAAAAAACGCTGCGAATTTCGCAGTAAAAAAAACGCTAGTGGGTAGTCACCCTTAGGGTTTTTTTTTTTCGTTTCGTTGCAATTTTTCACATAGGAACTGTCAGTTGCATATGTCTCCTTATTTTTCTCTTAATGCACCCATGATTGTCAATGGAAATTAACGAAAAACGAGCGAAAAACGCGTAAAAAACGCTGCGTTTTTCTCGCGCGAAAATCGGCAACACCAGTGGGTAGGCGCCCTTAAAGTGAAGTGTCAGCTTTCCAAAATTTGGCTCCGTCACTAATGTGCAAACAGGCTTGGTCACGAAGGGATTAAGGCATACTTCGGCCTCCTTACATATGTGACCGCCCATAGCATGCCAATAAACTGCCAGTCTGTTCTGCTAAATAATAAAGTGCCAAACACACACAGATCTACTTCTATCTACAATAGCAGTAGTACAATTAGTGGTAAGCTCTGTTCATGGTCCCCAGCGGCCCAGAGCAGTATTCATCAACTCCTGCTCTTCAGTACTCAAACAGCACAGGCAGAACTTAAAGGCTGCGGACATCAGGAAGAGGCTTTTTTTTCTTAAAAGCAGTTTTTTTGGTGCCAACAATCATGTTTGCAATAGGGTTTAATTAAAAGTTTTGCACTGTTTATCTTCTGTAACTTCTACATCTCCCTGTATATAGACACTGCAGTCTAAGTCTCAGTAGGAGCTCTGTTAGTGAGGCTGGACTGATGGCTTCGTTTTCCTCTCCTCTCTCCTCTCCTGCACCCTCTTAACCCTTTCCAATCCACTGTCTGACGTCTGAAGACATTATGATTTAAGGCCGTACAGCTCCGATGTTGGAAGACGTCCGTCGGGGTTCTCTTTCTGTATATTGCCAGCCTCTCTGCTGTAGGAGTCTATTCAACGTGTCACCTCATGCAGTACTGGTTTTAGCCAGCAGATAGCGCTGTTGTATAACAGCAGAAAAAGAGTAAGCCCCCTAGGAAATGAGGATACAAATTGGATTGGAAAAGGTTCAAGTTTATATTTGTTTTGGTCATAAATTAACCGATGAAAAGTGCAGGAGAGAAGAGAGAAGTGCTGAAAACGAAGCCGTCCATCCAGCCTCACTGACGGAGCTCCTACTGAGACTTAGGCTGCAGCTTCTATATACAGTGCTATGTAGAAGCTGCAGAAAACAAACGGTGCAACATTTTAATTAAACTCTATTGCAAAAATGATTGTTAACCCAAAATATATGCATTTAAGTGAAAAATGTGCCTCCCAGAGGCGTCCAGAGCCTTTCCATCCCCGGAGCCCCAATGCAAAAGCTTTGTAGCACATCCTATCATGTGCCATTTATACTTCTGGTGTCCTCCTATGTGGTAGAAAAGCCTGTGGACCTCCTGAAGGCACGAGGACCCTCTTGCAGCTGATACTTCTGCAGCACCTTTATCGTTGACCATTTGCTCACCAGTCGTAAGTTATAACCGTGATTATCACCTGCACATTATTGGGTAGATCCTAAAAACATGACCTGCTGGGTGTATTTGTAGACTCAGGCCTCGTTCACACCAGCGTGGTTTTAGCGCCTTATAGGCACATGAAGAGATCGCATCTAACAGAACCGATGGTTTCCTATAGAGCCGTTCAGATTAAGGAATTTTAGACGCGCAAAAAAAACGCTTCTAACAAAGACAGAACATGTGACCGCAAAGGCTGCATCTAAGGGCTCTTTCACACGGGTGTGACAATTTTTGGCCGGCCGTGTCACAGCCAGAGCGCAGCCGAAATCGCGTGAACGAGAGGCAGCTTTGAGTAAGTCACGGCTGCAACTCCAGTTTAAATGCCCGAGGCTACGGCACATATACGCCATAGCCTCAGAATACTGTCGGCCGGGGGGTATGAGTTTAGCTCTGCTAAACTCCCACCCCCTCTCCGTTCCTTGCCAGCTTATGACAATGGGGGGGGGGGGGCAGGACCTTAGCAGAGCCAGTACTTCCCCCTCTCCTCTCCAGCCTATGGTAGCTGCCGGCAAAGGGGAGGGGGCAAGACTTTAGCACACTGGCTCCTGCCCAATCCGATTGCAGACAGCTGGCAAGGAGTGGAAAGGGGGAGGGAGTTTAGCAGTCATGTGAATGAAGCCCTAGGTCCGTGAAAAGATAGGACCTGACCTATCTTTGGTGTGAGCTGTGCAGGAGTTTGCATAGACTCCTATGGGAGCTGGATAACCAGCACCACGCAGCTCCCGATCGTGTGAACGGGCAATTTCACTACTAATTAAGCTTGAGACTTAATAGCTGTTAATCGCCCGTCCATGCTATTTTTAGTGCAGTATAGCTGCGATTTTTGCACACGACTAAAATGCGCTAAAACCACGCTGGTGTGAACGAGCTCTAAGGCTTAGGAACACGGACCTAGTTATCCAGTTCTGCAAATCTGATGAAGGCACACCAAACTATTGCCTCCCCTGCCTCTTTTAAAGACAAATGGGCAAGGAGGACACTGAAAACGATGATGTCCCGGTTGTCCTCTGCATTGTCCAACAGGAGCCCAGCTGGCCATTCCTTTATAGTAAAATCCAAGATGTGAACCACTCCCCACCGCCCCCCTCCTCAGACGCAGCTTACGGCACCCAAAACCTCTGACGCCCACACTTGGCAAATTTCATGGAGATGTTTTTAACTTGGAGCATCTTTGCTTTGCCTCAGATCTCTGTGTGTTTTACTGATTCATCTTCTAATGAACGTAATTAGGCAACAAGAACACCAAACAAATTTCAATAAAAGGCCTTGCAGTGTTCGCCGGCTTGTTGGTTTTATTTCCAGGGGGACTTGCATATAATTGTAACATACATTTCACTATATACAGAGAGCTCATTTCTTGAATTCTTCCCTTCCGTCCTGATGAGAGCGGAGAATACTTATGGGATTCAATATTGAGCAGTTCCATTGTATTCCCCATGGAGGAAGATGATCTTTTCACCTTCCTTGTAGAAGAAGAAGTTATCTTGTGAAAAACTGTTCTTAAGTAATAGAAAAGCGGCGAGCCGATGGAAGATCTTCATGTTGTTATTGTAGTCCGCTTCCTTTAATAGGCACTAATTCTGCTGGATGACCAAATGTTCTGGATTATCGGTTGGTCGTATGAAGGTGTGTGAGGACGATGGACACTTGGAAAACATCTCCAACTATCATTATTTTGCATTATGTAGGTTTGCTTCTCTTGTTTGAGTCTTGAAGTCCTGAACATTTAGATTTCCGTGTCTCTTAGGGCGGCTTTACACAACTATTGTCTGCATAGTCACTAAAGCACATGAGCGACTGCCGGCTTTTCACAGAGCAGTCGTTGTTCCCTCGTTCAGTCTTGCAATGACTGAACAAATTGTTGGGAACATTTGTATGGGCAGAGATGTCAATTGTCAACTAGTTCGGGTTGGTGAAGTTCTTTTTGGGTCTGTATTTGACATTTTGAACCCTTCCCAATGCACGCTCATTGGTTAGCGAACCGACTGGATACACCTAAATACATACAATCTTCCGATGAACATTCGCTACTGTGGTCTCTTGCTGGTTCAACTGCACAGTCGGTGCTGCAGCCTCTTGTTCTTCTCACCTGCAAGGACTTACGTTTGTTGTTCTTGCCTTAGTTCAGTCGAGGATCACTTGCACATATTTAAGCATTTTTGGGGACCAATGTGCATTACGTGGGAGGGCAAAATGCTAAAAAAAAAGGCAAGAGCCAATCAGTGTTCAGTGGGAGGCGTACAATGAACAAGTGCAGTGAGCAGGAGTCGGTGGGAATAGCTTGAGTGGGTGCGCCGACACTAGACTGGTCTTGGGGGTGGCTACTCGGCCTACAAGGATAGCTCTTGCAGCAGACGGGATTGCGAAGGGGTTTTTGGCGAAAGCAATTAGTGTAAATTCTTCGTGACGCCAGTGCCCTAGAATGAATGTGTTTTTGTCGTGAAATGAAGAGACAAGTCCATAGATGTAACAGTAAAACTGAAGGCTTGCAGTTTACTTGAGGACTGAGTACAATGTTCACACTTTTTTTATTGCAGACAGTAAGATCTCCAGGAATTTCTTGAACACATCCAATGACATACATTAGTTCCTTGACCCTCTCCTGAAGATTGGGCTGAGGATGTTATTTGTGGAGGTGTGATAGACATGATGATTAGTCAGTGTAAAATGTCTATTGATTTGTACTAAACTAGATGTATTACGCAGCTTTAGTGACTTTAACTCTTTAAGAGGCTAATGACTGCAAAATTTCATTATAGTAATTGCTGGACAATGGCATGGTGAAAGATGTGTGTGGTATAATGTTAGCCTAATATATATAAGTTGCACAAGCAGCCTCTAAGAGTTAAAGGTCATAGGATTACATGTATTGCTTGTATTCAATACTGAGCGTTTTCCTAGCCCTTTCCCACCCCCCACACAGACACTACTTAAACAATGACTTGTCACGTACACAGAAATTCCTATGTCTAAACTACATGCTACAGAGGACAAAGTCCAAACTACACTGGACTTGGGGAAGGGTGGGCAGGGAGGCGGAGGACTCTATATAACCTAGCGAATAAGAATATATATATGTTACTGATGTAATCTGTTAAACGCCCATAAAGGGCAGGTGTTATGCTTTCCAATAAAAGGGGCTGTCTGGATGTTTCTCCCCAGAGAGCCATTTTAGACATGAGACTGATACCTTACGTCTGATCTGGTCGATGATGTGTGCACACTATACAATTTGGAAGCTACAGAATACCCTGAAGCCTGCTGGAGGAAAATATGATCTAGCTCCGAGGCATGGAGGGAACAGTGCAGTCTCACTTGTGGACACACTAACTCCTGACTGTGCAGAGACAAATTAAACTCACAGTTGCGGTGTCTGGTTTACCTTCCAGCTTACATGGGGACTGCCCTGGCTCAGATTCCTCCTGGCAGGGTTGGAAAAGACTCCTCTCCCACTACAGGCTCTGCCTGATCAAGTCTCCCGGCTCCTCCAGCACTTGCCTGCTCCTTTCATCTCTGCTCCTCTTCCCTTCTTTTGCTGACTTATTCCACTTCCCCTCACTAACTCACTTTCCCGGACTACCCTTGACTCCTCCCCCCCACTAATCAATGTATCTTCCTCTCCCGTTTCCTCCAGTAACATAAATTCTCGCAGGACAGGAGGCAGACCAACCAGTTAACTAGCTGCAGGCAGCCAATCAGAAGGGATAACGTTGCTGAGCAGATCACATTTAGCTCATTATGTAGGGAAAAACAGTGTTTTTTTCCTGAAGGGTACCTCCTGTGTCTCCCTAAGGGATCATAGCGAGGTCCCTGGGACCTATTAACCTGAAGCCCACCCTGGAGGACCCTCTGGGTCACACACAAGTGCACACCTCTCTACAAAGTTATTGGCTAGTCATTGAAAGACAAATGATTGCCTGCTTACACCAGACGATAATTAGTCAACCAGCGACTACTTTATATGTGAGCTGAAATGAAGCAACTATAGATATGAGATAGATAGATACAGTGGGGAAAAAAAGTATTTAGTCAGATCCCAATTGTACAAGTTCTCCTGTAAATGACATCATAGGTGACCTCAACTATGAGAGACAACATGAGAAAACATCCAGAAAATCACATTGTCTGATTTTAAATGAATTTATTTGCAAATTATGGTGGAAAATAAGTATTTGGTCAATAACAAAAGTTACATCTCAATTCTTTGTTATATATCCTTTACTGGCAATGACAGAGGTCAGACGTTTTCTGTAAGTCCTCCCAAGGTTGGCACACACTGTTGCTGGTATGTTGGCCCATTCCTCCATGCAGATCTCCATAAGAGCAGTGATGTTTTGGGGCTGTCGCTGGGCAACACGGACTTTCAACTCCCTCCAAAGGTTTTCTATAGGGTTGAGATGTGGAGACTGGCTCGGCCACTCCAGGACCTTGAAATGCTTCTTATGAAGCCACTCCTTCATTGCCCTGGTGGTGTGCTTGGGATCATTGTCATGCTGAAAAACCCAGCCACCATCTTCAGTGCCCTTGCTGATGGAAGGAGGTTTGCACTCACAATCTCACGATACATGGCCCCATTCATTCTTTCATGTATATGGATCAGTCGTCCTGGTAACAGCCCCAAAGCATGATGCTGCCACCCCCATGCTTCACAGTAGGTATGGTGTTCTTTGGATACAACTCCAAACACTACGAGTTGTGTTTCTGCCAAACAGTTCTACTTTGGTTTCATCTGACCATATGACATTCTCCCAATACTCTTCTGGATCATCCAAACTTCAGTCGGCCCCGGACATGTACTGGCTTAAGCAGGGGGCCATGTCTGGCACTGCAGGATCTGAGTCTCTGGCGGCGTAGTGTGTTACTGATGGTAGCCTCTGTTACGTTGGTCCCAGCTCTCTGCAGGTCATTCACCAGGTTCCCCCGTGTGGTTCTGGGATTTTTGCTCACCGTTCTTGTGATCATTTTGACCCCACGGGGTGAGATCTTGTGTGGAGCCCCAGATCGAGGGAGATTATCAGTGGTCTTGTATCACTTCCATTTTCTAATTATTGCTCCCACAGTTGATTTCTTCACACCAAGCTGCTTGCCTATTACAGATTCAGTCTTCCCAGTCTGGCGCAGGGCTACAATTGTGTTTCTGGTGTCCTTCGACAGCTCTTTGGTCTTCACCATAGTGGAGTTTGGAGTGTGACTGCTTGAGGTTGTGGACAGGTGTCATTCAAACAGGTGCCATTACTACAGGTAATGAGTGGAGGACAGAGGAGCCTCTTAAAGAAGAAGTTACAGGTCTGTGAGCCCCCAAAATCCTGCTTGTTTGTAGGTGACCAAATACTTATTTTCCACCATAATTTGCAAATAAATTCATTAAAAATCAGACAATGTGATTTTCTGATTGTGTTTCCTCATGTTGTCTCTCATAGTTGAGGTCAATGATGTCAATTACAGGAGAACTTGTACAATTGGGATCCGACTAAATACTTTTTTCCCCACTGTATATGATAGATAGATAGATAGATAGATAGATAGATAGATAGATAGATAGATAGATAGATAGATAGATAGATAGATAGATAGATAGATAGGGGATAGATAGGAGATAGATAGGAGATAGATAGATAGATAGATATGTGATAGATAGATAGATAAATAGATAAGGGATAGATAGGAGATAGATAGATAGATAGATAGATAGATAGATAGATAGATAGATAGATAGATAGGAGATAGATAGATATGAGATAGATAGATGGATAGATAGGAGATAGATAGAAGATAGATAGATAGATATGAGATAGATAGAAGATAGATAGATAATATATTGCACTTAGTAATTTAGTTACATTGTAGTTTATTAGTATTGTATATACCAAGAGGTATGCGAAGATGCAGAAGTCCACTTTCCTGGAACATATGAGGAAAGTGACTCGGCACTGGCTGCACTTGTCTCTGCATGATTCCAAATTGATCTACAGGAACCAATAAACAACGAACCTCCTGATTAAGGGTCCCTTCATCCCAGAGACATTGTGGCGCACATTGCCAAACAAGCATGGAGTTGTCTTGGAGAGCCAAGTGCAGCCTCGGCACCATTGGACTTGGTATTTCAATGCTTCAGACAATCCAATAATTCTCAGTATGATGAGACCAGATTGATCTTTCAGATTTGTGTCTGGAATGTTTCCTGAACTTATCACCCCCTCTTTCCGTCCGTACAGCAGAGATGTCAATACACGGGCATATGAGAGGAGTTGTGTTTATTAGTCAAAGACAATGTGCGATCCAACTCTGTAATTGTAGAATTCAGGTCAGTCTCAGCGGAAAAAAGACAGACGTTCCTTCAGCCATTCTTCTGTGAGGTCACTGGTGGTCCGGATCTCAAACACCTGCACAGGTGACATTGTAGAAGACAGAAGTTGTCAGATACATAGAGATCCTAAAGGGCGTTTACCCCAAGAACTAATAATGTGCTATACGAGGGTGATAGGGACCCCGGGGTTTAAAGGAATATTCTCGTCTCCGTTGTCCCTTTGCATTGGGTTCGTAATATCCAGACAATGCACTCACCCATAAGATACTTATTTCCAAAGATGCCACGTTCTCCAGATATCCTTTCTTCTTCATTCTTGTTGCTTACAGTTCATTATCAGGGAAAGCGGCCACCTCCGCTTTGGAGCAGAGGCTTATGGAGCTTGCACACTTGTTAGTCCATCTTACATCTTCATCTGGTGGCTGGGATCTCAGGAGGGCATGCACACTAACTCCTGGCTCGGCCACCGCTGCCGCTGGGCTCTGCTATTACTTTCTGGCCAATGCAAACACCGAGGACTTTTTTGCACCGCCGGGAACTAGTGAGATCCCAGCCACCAGATGAAGATGACAGACGGAGTAACAAATGCTCAAGAGCTATAAGCTTCTGCCTGATAATGGAGGTGGCCGGCTCCTTGGGTACAAGCTGCAAACAATAAGAGTAAAGAGGCAAGAATATCTAGGAAATGTCCAGGAAATGGGGCACTTTAAGTATCTTATGGGTGAGTGCGTTATTTTGATATTTAGAACACATTGAAACCAAGGAAAACCAAGATGGGAATACTCCTTTAAAGGTCTCGGGCAGCTTACCACCACTATGATATATTTTATAGTCACAGAGGCAGAAAAGAAGTCTAATTTTTTCGTCAAAGCCCTTCACAGTTTAGACGTAAATTAAAATCAATTCCTTTTATTAGATAACTTTAAAAACACAATAGACAGAATCAGGGCACTACAGGAAGCCCTCTGGATTACCAGAGGTATATAAACCTTAGTCTAAGGTCGGCGACTAGTACTACTTTACTGATATTATCGTACCCTTCTTGTGTCCGGAAAGAGCGCTGTATAATATGTATTCATAACGCAATACAGTAGCTGTCGCTATATCAAAGAACTCAGGGAAGGAAGAAATCAAATCTGTTACTTCTGCCTCTCTTCCCATACTTTTTATCTTATAATAGAGATAGATCAATGTCGTTATACTGGATTCAGGTGTCACAGCAACTTAATGGGGTCCCTTTACACTGTGATGCTGAATAAGTACATGGATTGGTTTTATGTCCAATATTATAAGAGGGAAGATCTTCGAATACAAAGAGTCTGCACCCTACATCATGGCAATGCAAACATATGGCTCTTACTCCATATAAGCTTCAGATATATAGGGGCTCATGACCTCTTTGTATCAGAAAGTGTAGTGTCATACAGTTTCATTGGTGTTGGGAGGAACCCAGATTCTTTCCATTGGTTGTTGTTTGGCTGTATGATCCCACATTTACTCAATAGATAGTTTTTACTATTTGTTTTATATTCTCAATTATAGCCTCCATAGGCTCCGATTTTGTTATTTTTTAATCTCGACGCATTTCGCCGCTAGTTTAAGCGGGTCATCAGGAGATTAATTGAGTATTGTTATAGCTTTAGATACAAATTGATGTCTATCCCAGAGTTATTATTTGCTCAGTTTTGGGTTGATGCGTTACTCTGTCAGAGGCAATATAGGCAGTAGAAGCAATTCTTTTCCCTAAAATAGGATTTGTATATTTTAGCGAGAAGACAACCTATTGATGTTTAGGTGGTCTCTCTATATAGAGAAGATCTGAGATCTATATATTTTTCTGGGAGAGCAGTCTATGATAAGCAGACAAACTCTCTATATAATATAGATCTATTACGAGAGGATGTTCCTATTCATATCCGAGATTTGTATATTTAAAGGAGGGAGCAACCTTAAGTGTACAGGAGGTCCCTCTATATAATACGAATCTGGGATATTTATATTTTTTGATATTTTTTATAGCGAGATAGCGGTCTGTGGTAAACAGGCCGCTTCTCTATATAGTTCAGATCTTAATACTTGAAGCAAAGATGTAATCAGCCGCAATATTGTGTAAAGATAATGGTCATAGACCAGAGATTCCTCGAGTCAGATAAGAGCCTGGCTCACGAGGGTTAAAGCGGAGCTGATTGCTATTGCTTTCTTGTAGTGCTATAGCTAGGATGAAGTTTTTTCTGATCTAGAGTGAGAGCGGCAGCGCCTCTGGCCTTGATGGTAGGTCAGGGCTATCTGATTGCTGTGGAGGTTACTTCCCTTATAAAGCAAGCTTTCTCCTCCCCTTAGGGGTGTATCCATCTTTACTGACCAATAGTGTCACCTCAAGGGCGGACCTATATGCGGCTTGTGTAAAATCGAGCTCTTTTAGTGTAGTATAGAGGGTGATAGATTATTGGAGCTGTATATAAAGGAGGAATGTGTTCGTCCTGTTTAGCGATTCCTCCTAAAGATAGCCGATCGTCTGTTATGACACATTCCCGTTTGGGAAACTACTATAATGGGCGTAATACTCCTGAAACTGATGTGATTGGGTGAGAGTGGGGCGCTGGTCACGCTGCGGCGTGCCTACGTCATCAGCGTGATGACGCCGTCACGTTGCGCTACTCCTACTTAGTATAATGTACGGGCGGATCTGAGGGCCGAGCGGGTATGTTGGCACGGCGGCGTGCTTGCGTCGTCAACGTGGTGACGCTGCGACGTCGCGCTTCCCTTATTTGATATCAAGGTGGGCGGGTCCAAGGCCGAGCAGGTATAGCGGCGCGGCAGGTCCTCCGGCATGATGACGTTGTATAACCCGGGGGCATAGATGCTGGAAGAGCATAGCGGCGTGGTGTGATCATCAACGTGATGACGCAACCACGCTGGAGCTCCCGGGTGGTTGCAACCGCGGCGTAATGACGTTTCTGCGCCATGAAGCCGAACGGGCATAGCGGCGTAATGGCATCATCCTCGCGATGACGCTGCTCCATCGCATTAGGCCCATTAGCCTTTGATGCACCAATTAAGGAGGCGGGGATTCTAGGCACGATCTGAATGGTAACAGAGATAAGGGGAGGAGTAAGTTGTTAATAATTCAATATATTTGTTTGTATAGTATTTGGAGACACAAATGACAAATAAAAGTTAACATTTAATTTCATACCAATAAAGATTAAATGTCCACTTTGTTATTTGTTTAATGTGTCAGATTGTTTGTCAGAAGCATATTATATCAGTAGAAGGCCAGACTCATTCTATTATTCTTCAAAGGAGTCTGTTGTATGTGTGATTGTGCATATATTTTTTATGCAGGTAATTGGGTGTTTTCTTCCAATGCTTTATCATCACAGCGGTCTTCCATTAGATTGATTTTCCCTTTTTAAGATGTATCCCTCTTTATAGCATTTGTAGGTCATTTCAGGTCATTATATCTTGTCCTTCAACCAAGTCGGGTTGATCATTCCATCATAGGAAACAATTGAATATAAGTTGTTCGTTAAGCCCCTTTGGTTGTACCGTGTCCATCCTGTAAATCCATCTTGTTTCTTTTTGTAATAGGAAGGTATCAATACCCCCCCCCCCCCTCTTGTGTCTCTTCTTATCAGTTCTATTCCCTGAAATTTTAAGCAGTCCGGATGCCCTCATGGAATTCCCAGACGTGATTCGAGATTGGTGTTTTTTCCTTTCTTCTTACGTTCCCAATATGTCCTAGGATTCTTCTCCTAAATTCTTGTTTCGTTTCCCCGACATATTGTTTGTTGCACACGCAGGTTGCTAAGTATACAATATTTCTGGTAATACAGTTAAAGAAGCTCTTGGTTTTATATGTTTTACCAGTTGTGTTTGATGAAAAAGAGCTACTTTTCTCAACAAAGCAGCAGGCGGCACAATTAGAACACGGGAAGGTACCATTGGGTACACTTCTGGATAGCCAGTTTTCATCTTGTTTCTTTCGGCCAAGATGGCTTCTGATAAGATGGTCCCCAATATTTCTACCCCGTCTATACGTGATCTTTGGACTTTCTGGGATTACTTCTTTGAGATCTTTACCGTGGCATAGTATATCCCAGTATCTTTCCAATATTGTTCTCGTTTCTTGGTGTGCTGTATCATAAGTCCCTACTATTCTCATAGTGTGGGTTCCTCTTTTCTCTTTGGGAATCAGGAGTTGTTCTCTATTCTGTTCACAGGCGTATTTATATGAATCGTCCAGAAGCATTGGTGGGTATTTTCTCTGTTTGAACCGATCATGTAATTTTTTGCTTTCAATTTGAAAGGTAGCCATTTCTGAACAGTTCCTCCTGACACGAAGATATTGCCCTTTAGGTATTCCTCTTTTTAGGGAATATGGGTGGAAACTATCCCATCTCAAGAGATTGTTGGTAGCCGTAGGTTTACGGTAGAAGTTAGAAAGATATGGAGCCATCTTTTTTCAGCTCAATTGTGACGTCTAGGAATTCGATGAGGGAATCGTTTATTGTTGATGTGAATCGTAAATTGAGCTCATTATGATTCAGAGAATCAACAAATTGATTGAATTGTGTCTCATTGCCAGACCAGAGGATAAGAATGTCATCAATATATCGTGCCCAGAACAGTATGTATTGTGACAAATTGTGATTTTCCTCTGAAAAAACGATCTTTTCCTCCCACCAGCCCAGGTACAGGTTGGCATACGATGGGGCACATGGAGTCCCCATCGCAGTGCCCCTGAGCTGGTGGAAGTACTTTGAATCGAAAAGAAAAAAATTATGAGTAAGGATGAATTCAAGCAATGAGAGAACAAATTCAGTATGTTCGGACATATACAGACCTCTCTGTGATAGAAAATGTTGAGCTGCCCTAATTCCACCCTGGTGTGGAATAGAACTATATAGGGCTTCCACATCCAGGGTGGCGATGAGGGTATCAGGATCAACAGTGATGTTTTGTAGTTGTCTCAGTAGATCCATGGTATCTCTCACAAATGATGGCAGGGAAGACACAAAGGGTCTGAGAATCCTATCCACATATTGGCTAGGATTCTGAGTAAGATTGTTGATCCCTGAAATAATTGGTCTTCCCTTCAGGGGATTCAGGCCCTTGTGTACTTTAGGGAGGGAGTAAAACGTTGATGTCCGTGGAGTATCGTTAAGCATGAATGGATATTCAGATTCACTGATTAGTTGATTCTCTTTGGCATGCATGAGCAGGTTTTTGAGCTCCGCCCAGAATTTTTGTGTGGGATCTGACTTTAGTTTAGCATATGTGTCGCTGTCCTCCAGTAATAGATTACACATTTGGATGTATTGCTCAACGTCCATCAATACTACGTTCCCGCCCTTGTCTGAGGGCTTTATGATTATATTGTCCATTTCTTTCAGTTTGTTGAGTGCTTCGAGTTCTTTTGGACATGTTTTGAAACCTGAAGCTTTGTAATTGTAGATTCTTAATATCTCTCAAAACAAGCTGTTCAAACATGTCCAATTCTGGGCAATGAACTGTTGGTGGTAGGGTTTTGTTTGGTAATTTTAGATCCGTAAAGGGACCCTTTCCCATTATTTCAGTCTCCAGAGATTCCAGGGTATTTATAGCCTGTAAATCTCCTGGTTCGAGGCCGAGCTCTTGTGCTTTTATTTTGTCTTTTTGAAGGAAATATTTCCTCCACCTTAATTTTCTGGTAAAGAGGGAGATGTCCTTCGTCCAGAAGAACGGGTCAAAATGGGTCGTCAGGACGAAGGACATCCCCCTCTCCCTCCTTTAAATATACAAATCTCGGATATGAATAGGAACATCCTCTCGTAATAGATCTATATTATATAGAGAGTTTGTCTGCTTATCATAGACTGCTCTCCCAGAAAAATATATAGATCTCAGATCTTCTCTATATAGAGAGACCACCTAAACATCAATAGGCTGTCTTCTCGCTAAAATATACAAATCCTATTTTAGGAAAAAGAATTGCTTCTACTGCCTATATTGCCTCTGACAGAGTAACGCATCAACCCAAAACTGAGCAAATAATAACTCTGGGATAGACATCAATTTGTATCTAAAGCTATAACAATACTCATTAATCTCCTGATGACCCGCTTAAACTAGCGGCGAAACGCGTCGAGGTTAAAAAATAACAAAATCGGAGCCTATGGAGGCTATAATTGAGAATATAAATCAAATAGTAAAAACTATCTATTGAGTAAATGTGGGATCATACAGCCAAACAACAACCAATGGAAAGTTTCTGGGTTCCTCCCAACACCAATGAAACTGTATGACCCTACACGTTCTGATACAAAGAGGTCATGAGCCCCTATATATCTGAACCTTATATGGAGTAAGAGCCATCTGTTTGCATTGCCAAGATGTAGGGTGCAGACTCTTTGTATTCGAAGATCTCCCCTCTTATAATATTGGACATAAAACCAATCCATGTACTTATTCAGCATCACAGTGTAAAGGGACCCCATTAAGTTGCTGTGACACCTGAATCCAGTATAACGACATTGATCTCTATTATAAGATATAAAATATGGGAAGAGGCAGAAGTAACAGATTTGATTTCTTCCTACCTGAGTTCTTTGATATAGCGACAGCTACTGTATTGCGTTATGAATACATATTATACAGCGCTCTTTCCGGACACAAGAAGGGTACGATAATATCAGTAAAGTAGTACTAGTCGCCGACCTTAGACTAAGGTTTATATACCTCTGGTAATCCAGAGGGCTTCCTGTAGTGCCCTGATTCTGTCTATTGTGTTTTTAAAGTTATCTAATAAAAGGAATTGATTTTAATTTATGTCTAAACTGTGAAGCACTATGATATATTTGCTTTGATACACTGTAATTTAGAAAACCCATCATCCTACATCGTATTCTGAGTGGGGTCCCTGTTCACCAAATTCATATTTCTTGCCCAAAGAGCCGAGCGGTTAGAAAGAGTGTCTTTCGTTCTGGAGGACCTGTCCTGTTCCGCCCTACACAGACATCCCATTGATATGAATGGGTACTGTGTCATACTTAATTTCCCCTGGGGTGGCACTGTAGGGAAACAGAACACTTACTACCAGGTTTCTTCATAAATTACAACTGACTGTTGGGGGTTCAAGTATTGGGGGGCACTTTGAGATTTGCCTATTGTCAAGAAAGCCTTCTAACAAGTGGAGATTGCCCAAAAACAGAGAGCCTCTTTAAACCTTATGTATTGCTCTAAATTACCTAGCTGTAGTGCCCCACCCCTCTGGCCATGGGTCCTTGGGCACTGCCCTGGTGCCTGGATGGTCAGTCCACTCATGGTAAGAAAAATAACTATTTAAGCAGGTAAATGCAAGAGACCGTTTTTACCTCCTAAAATACGCTGCACTTCAGGGGTTGTCCTGTTACATGACAGCAATGCTGCTATACAAACACAGCAGGACTCCAGCGCTGCTACCCTGATGATTGTCAGCGGAAGTCACCCGACCGCTGCAGCCATTCTGAACTCCTAGCATCATGGCACCCATCCTGTGACCCCTGATGCCAGGAGAATGGGCGGTGATGCTGCAGCCTCTGATTGACTGCAGCGGTCAGGAGACTTCTGATGATGTCATCTTGCACAACAATCACCAGGAGGATGGAGGGGCAACAGCGCCAGATCCCTGCAGCCGAAGACAGGTAGGTACTGCTCTGTTATTTTATTGCTGCAATGTTAACCCTGTTAACATATGCCACACCAGTTAGCCATACTGCGCCACCCTCAGAAGTCTGGCCCTTGGTGGCCTAGGGGTAAGCATGGTTGCAGCTCTGGGGACCTGGATTCAAATCCAAACAGGGTAACAGCTGCATGAAGTTTTATGTCCCCCCCGGACGTCTGTGGGTTTCCATTTGACGTCCCGGTCCTCCACCTCACATTGTAACATGCTGATATGTCTTCCATCCTATGAGATGGCCCTCAGTATGTGATACCTTGGTGAGCTCAGCAATCTGCACCAGTCTGTTCTTGCTTCCAGCATACATCATTTGCTGCTCCGGCTTACATCCTGTGCATGATACATGTATTAGTAAGTAGCCGGGCCGTTTGTGTATTAATATAAGTATCATATAATTAAGACGTCACACATATTCCTCAGGATGCAATGAAGTCAGAGTAAGAGCGACCAAAGCAGCCACAGAAATGAAAGTGACATGACAGGGACTGCGCATTGCTGAAACGCCAGGGCAATGCTGTGCCTAACAGTTACATACAATGGGGTGTCACCAACATAGGCCGACCACGCAACTGCTACCGGACCCAAGACTCTGTCCCATTGTTGTAGTGCCACAGAGAGGGTACTACATTAGTTTCAGGGGACACAGAGAGGGCACTACATTAGTTTCAGGGGCTACAGAGAGGGCACTACATTAGTTTCAGGGGCTACAGAGAGGGCACTACATTAGTTTCAGGGGCAACAGAGAGGGCACTACATTAGTTTCAGGGGACACAGAGAGGGCACTACATTAGTTTCAGGGGCCACAGAGGGAGCCGTATACAAGTTTCAGAGGCTACAAAGAGGACACTAGTATTTTGTGGGCCACAGAGAGGGCACTACATTAGTTTCAGGGGCCACAGAGAGGGCACTACATTAGTTTCAGGGACTACAGAGGAGGTACTACTCCTGAGAGAAGCCTTGGGGTAGCGGCAGGATGAGGCGTGTGCAGAGACAAGTCATGGCTGGAGGATGTCTTCATGGCAGTCTAGATAAAGACAGAAAATGAAAACAGCCAATGCCAATCAGAGAATACGCCACCTGTGATCACTGGGGGTAACTGCACTGTAATCACTATCATGGTGACTATTATATGGTGACTGCATAACGTAGAGCTATACTAGAGCCAGGCAGTGACAGAGAAAGGATGATTCTCTGCAAACATTTAAAGAGCTCCTGTTATTAATTTGTAGATTTCCTAAACTTTTTGGACCAATCATGTGAGAACAGACAGAAGTGATGTGAGGAGTCTACACTGTGTCCTGCCAAGGACCTGAGGAAGGGGCGTATGAGGCAGAGACTCCATCTTTGGCAGCTACTTATATATGGCTTTAGGAAGACAGTTTCTTCCTTCTGGAGGAGAGCTAATTTGCATACCTTTTCCCAGGAAGCATTGCCAGTAATACTCCTTATGCCGGTTGTATATTTCCCAAAGACAAACCCTTAAGGCCGCCTGTCCACGGGCGTTTTTACCTTGCATGATCCGCTGCGATAATCCGCACGCAACTCACGCATGAAATGCTTTCCATAGGATGCTTATGGAAAACGCAGCCTGCTGTCCACGAGCGGAAATCCATTACGGTTTTCCGCTCATGTAATAAAAATGGTGGCATGCTGTGATTGGCTGCACATCTGTGCGCTGAAGCTCCCATTGAAGTCAATCCTGCGATAAATCGCAATGACTTTTAATGTTCTTCTACGCGGAAATCTGCCTGCAAAATCCGCCCCCCATGTGGACAGGCGGCCTAAGAGCTTACCCCCCCTCGAGGCCTACTCCACCGCTGCGCTTCGGCACGAACTATAATACAGCGTATCGCTTTACTTGGAAAAAGGACTAATATTTTATGGTAAACTTATGTTTTTTAGAACTTGTTGCCACTCTGGTGTCTGCCACTATGGGTCCTGGTGGACCGTGGGCTCTGAGTTGCTCTTGACCACCGCCTGGGCACCCTGTTAGGTAATGTATAAAGACTTGTACATCTGTCCCAAATTAACTAAACTTCCTTCATCTTGGAAATACTAGACCTCTTATAAGGAGTGACCAGCGAGGATGGCAGAGACGGGGCCTGAATCTGTAAAAGGCCCCCCACCCACTATGTGCTATTTCTAATACTGGTATCCTCCTATGTGGCAGAGAAGGCTTTGGACCCTCTCAGACACTAACACCCAGGTGTGACTGCTACCTCTGCAGCCCCTATAGCTACGCCCCATGAAAGGTACCTAATGTCTTTAAGAGGACCCATCAAGTCCTCTGATTACTGATCTGTTTGAATGAGCACTGTGCCCTCTTCATTGCATGCCAGCCACAGCGCCGTACATTTCATAGCTGCAGTGCCTGGTATTGCAGCACAGTCCCGTTCACTAGAATGAGACTGAGCTGTAGAAAGGCCATGTGACCAATGAACATGACGTCACAAGCCAACAGAGAGGTTGCGGCAGGAGCTCTTCAGCTAGCTGAGCGGCGGTGGAGCAGGTAGATCTGAGGACCGGTCACCGATATGTAAGTCCTGCAGAACCCCTTTAGCTTCAGTCTTTCTCCCATGTATCGCTGCAGGAGGTTCGTGCTCCTATTGTGTCTTGTTTGTAGACAAGTTTTAATGATGCAATTATTCTAATTACCCCGTGTGTAATATTGATGATTGTGTGCGGCATAACAGGGAGACTTCAGTGCCGGATAAATCATTAACAATCACTTATAGAAAAGCCGCGCCGTCCGCCAAATCACCGGCAGGAAAACACGAGAGTTTCTCCTGATTGCTATTAAAATGTTATTATTTGTATTACTGCGCTGAAGGTTATTATGGATGAGGATTACTGCAGCGGCATCATCCCGAAACACCGACAGTCAGAGGAAACGCCTGTGCAAGAGCGAGATCTCGTCACGGCCGCGTTCACACGAGATCTCTTCACAGCCGCGTTCACACGAGATCTCTTCACGGCCGCGTTCACACGAGATCTCTTCACGGCCGCGTTCACACGAGATCTCTTCACGGCCGCGTTCACACGAGATCTCTTCACGGCCGCGTTCCCACGAGATCTCTTCACGGCCGCGTTCACACGAGATCTCTTCACGGCCGCGTTCACACGAGATCTCTTCATGGCCGCCTGCGTTCACACGAGATCTCTTCACGGCCGCGTTCACACGAGATCTCTTCACAGCCGCGTTCACACGAGATCTCTTCACGGCCGCATTCACACGAGATCTCTTCACGGCCGCGTTCACACGAGATCTCTTCACGGCCGCGTTCACACGAGATCTCTTCACAGCCGCGTTCACACGAGATCTCTTCACGGCCGCATTCACACGAGATCTCTTCACGGCCGCGTTCACACAAGATCTCTTCACGGCCGCGTTCACACGAGATCTCTTCACGGCCGCATTCACACGAGATCTCTTCACGGCCGCGTTCACACGAGATCTCTTCACGGCCGCGTTCACACGAGATCTCTTCATGGCCGCCTGCGTTCACACGAGATCTCTTCACGGCTGCGTTCACACGAGATCTCTTCATGGCCGCGTTCACACAAGATCTCTTCACGGCCGCGTTCCCACTAGATCTCTTCACGGCCGCGTTCACACGAGATCTCTTCACGGCCGCGTTCACACGAGATCTCTTCACGGCCGCGTTCACACTAGATCTCTTCACGGCCGCGTTCACACGAGATCTCTTCACGGCCGCGTTCACACGAGATCTCTTCACGGCCGCGTTCACACGAGATCTCTTCACGGCCGCGTTCACACGAGATCTCTTCACGGCCGCGTTCACACGAGATCTCTTCACGGCCGCGTTCACACGAGATCTCTTCACGGCCGCGATCACACGAGATCTCTTCACGGCCGCGTTCACACGAGATCTCTTCACGGCCGTGTTCACACGAGATCTCTTCACGGCCGCGTTCACTTGAGATCTCTTCACGGCTGCGTTCACACGAGATCTCTTCACGGCTGCGTTCACACTAGATCTCTTCACGGCCGCATTCACACAAGCGTTTGTACTGTTTTGCGACCACGAAATCATTGATTCCAATGCATTCATTCATATGGGGGATTTTTGGGCGCAATTTTTCACGCTGTGTCAAAAGATAGGTCTTGACCTATCTTTTGACGAAAAACGCTGGAGGCTCCCATAAACTCCTATGGGAACTGAAAAAAAGGGAGGTGGAGAGAGTTTAGCTGCATCTGGCGCTCAAGAAAGAAGACAGCCGGCTCTATTTAAGTATTAAAAGTCATTACGAGGATTTCTGCCGACGTGACTGCGGCCGTGATGCGGCTGGCGTAAAACCACATCGCCCGTGTGAATGAGGCCCAAGTCTGAGAGATAATGTTCAGTCTAAGGCTTCTTTCCCACGAGCGCATATCGGCCATGCTGCTAAACTCCCTCCCACTTACGGCTCAAAACATAGTTCCAGAACTATGTTTTGGGTCCGACGTAAAAACGCCCTGCGCTATATTGGCTTGGCCGGGCGTTTTTACGTCGCACAAATATGTCCATGTGATCTGATGCATTGGAAATTAATGCATCAGATCACAGCGCATATCAGCCGGCCAATAGGCGCTCATGTGAAAGAAGCCTAAAAGGGATATTCTGGGACTTTTACTGTTTATCCTCAGGATAAGTCTTCACTAGTTGATTGGCGGAGGTCAATGCAGTGGGCCTTACATTCCAGCTATGACCACTGACAGCGAGCCAGATGATCAGCGGGGATCCTGAGCGGCAGACCCCCACCAATCAACTATTGATGACCTATCCTAAGGATAGGTCATCGGTAGTAAAAATCCCGGAATACCCCTTTAAAGGTGATGTACAACTTAATAGAGCATCTAATGCACCTAAATTGTGTTACAGCTCCTTTGGAGAGCCTTGTGTCTCCATGGCTAGAGACTATAAACCCTTTGTAGTCTGATCCTTCCATCTTTCCCCTACTTCTTGTAACCTACTGAATGTATGTAAGTAGATAGGAGTATTACTGCAAGACAGACTACACAGGGTTTGTTTGTTGTCTGTTACCATGGATACGCATAGGTCTGCATAGGAGCTGTGGACATAAAAAGTCAGGAAATTTTTAAAGTGGTTGTCTGGGAATTTAAAGGGGTTGTCATATCTCAGCACTTCCTAACTGAGATGAGAAACCCACAGGTGGTTTCCTGACCACCTCACCAGGTATTACAGAAACAGCTGAGTGTGGCAGCCTTAGGGCTCCCACCCACTGGCGTTTTTTTCTCCACTGCACTGCGAGAGTAAAGGAAAAGTCTCACAGCTCAGTGCGAGAAAAAATACGGCATCACGCCGGGATATTGCCAGTGTTGTCAATGGGGCCAGCGGCAGCAGCGCTGGCCCCATTGAAAAGAAATGGAGAATGCTGCGGACTTCTGCCACAGCTGTAACAGCTGTGGCAGGAGTTTCCTTCATCCCCGCGGGGACCGTGGGGATGAAGGAATCCTCTGCCACAGCTGTCACAACTGTGGCAGAAGTTCGCGGCATACTATCCCATCGCTTTCAATGGGATCGGTACTGCTGCCAATCCCATTGAAAGCACTGCTTTCTGGCAAGCCTTGCAGTATGATTATCGGGGAAGGGCTTGAAATATAAGCCCTTCCCCAATAATCATCAATAAGTGGTAAAAAAATGTTTTAAAAAATTACTCACCTCTCTGCCGCTCACACGCGTCCTCCGGCTGGCTCCCCGACACTGCTATCCAGTTATAGCTAAGATAGTGCTATTCATGAATGAATAGCTAAATAGCTAAACACCATCTGTAATTGGCTGAGCACTCAGCCAATTGCTAAGCACTAGCTGCTATTGGCTGAGCCCTCAGCCAATCAGCACAGCCCTTTCAGGAGGCGGGGATTTTTAAAGTTGAAAGTGCTGGACAGCAGTGCCGGAGAGCCAGCCGGAGGACGCATCTGAGCGGCGGAGAGGTGAGTAATTTTATTTTTATTTTTTTACCACTTATTGATGATTATCGGGGAAGGGCTTATATTTCAAGCCCTTCCCCGATAATCATACTGCGGGGCTTGCCAGAAAGCACTCCTTTCAATGGGATAGCATGCCGCGGACTTCTGCCACAGCTGTGGCAGAAGTCCGTGCTATTCTCCCTATGTTTTCAATGGGGCTAGCGCTGCTGCCGCTGGCCCCATTGAAAACACTGGCGATATGCCGGTTGTATGCGCTCGGCTATTTCCATAATCCCTGGCAAGGTGGTCGGGAATCCAGTCCCAGATTGTTCATCTCAGCCAGGAAGTGACTATGAGCAAAAAAATGAGATAAACTAATCCTGCTCCCCCGCTATATCTGCTGCTGCTCCCTGCGACTCCTGCAGGAATGATGTCACATACATAACCTTATTGTTCCCATACACATGCCTGCTTGGCAGCTCCTCTCCAGCCTGGTTCAGGGGGCTGTACAATGGGCACTTTATGGGCCTGCTTGTTTAACCTTTCATGGGCATTTTGACTCATGACAGTGGCCTTTAAATGGGAATTCAACTTATACTCCTCATCCTACATGTCACATAGACATCTCAGAAAACAAAATTAGTGAAGCCCACCAGCTAGGACCCTGAAAATTCCCAGTCTTTGTAACATATTAGGGCGCCCACCCACTAGCGATTTTTTTCCTTTGCGTTTTGCGTTTTTTCTCAAGAGCAATTAGTTTTGAATGTGTTCCTGTCCACTGGCGTTTTTTTTTTCGGTCCGTTGCAATTTTTAACATAGGAACTGTCAGTTGCATATGTGTCCTTATTTATCTCTTAATGCACCCATGAATGTCAATGGAAATTAACGGAAAAGGCGCGAAAAACGCCGCGGAAAACGCACGGAAAACGCTGCGTTTTTCACGCACGAAAATCGCAAACGCCAGTGGGTGGGCGCCCTTAGGGGTGCAGTTTTCAATTGCAACACTGTTGCAAAGTGTGAATCAGACACAGGACCACCTGATCATTCTCAACCAATCAGCAGAGCTGGCAGAGGTCATGTGATACTTGCTGTAACTCCTAAGAACCAGGAAGTGACTTCATCCTTCCTGCTTGGCACTCTGGGGGGCATATTTGGTATTTCAGCAGCACTTCAGTAGCGGTGAGCGATTCCAGCGACCTGATTGGTTGTTGGTGACACCCCGCCCCCTTTGGAGATGTGCACGAGTGCTACTTCACGAGACCAGCGGCGGGGTTAGGGTTTAGGATTTAGGTTTAGGGTTTAGGTTTAGGTTTAGGGTTGGGTTTAGGGTTAGGGATAGGGTTAGGTTTAGGGTTAGGGTTTAGGGTTAGGGTTTAGGCTTGGGCTTAGTTGCCGACCCTCCTACGGCCGTGCTGCTTATTTAATGGGCCGGCCACTCATGCACATCTCCAAAGGGGGGGGGGGGTCCCCAACAACCAATCATGTCGCTGGATTCACCGCTACTGAAGTGTGGCTGAAATCCCAAATATGCCTCTGGGGGCCATTTAGAGTTTAGAAAGTATAACTGTACCCATCAGTATACCCTACTAGAATATCACACCTTATATAAATAAGTCTGCCATTGTAACCGAGCAGTGCCACGAGGAGCGCCCCTTTAAGTGTAGACCCCATTGCCCTGTTCCTGTAGAGCAAGCGCCTTGTACTCTAGCTTTTCCAATGGAAGTAAGTTTAATGCTGAACTTTTCCAAACCGTGCCGCATCTCACGTAGCGGCTGACACCAGCACTGAGTTATTACAGATGGGCACCGGATCAATTACAACAGCTCCCATAAATGTGTCACACTTTGCACTTTGAAGAACATCTAATGGCAGCTCTGACAATATTTGTGCTCTCAGAGAATATTGCATGAATTTATACCCATAATCCCTTTCACCAATTACCGTCAATATTAACTCTCGCCTTCCCTGTATATGTTCCGCACACTTCCATAGTGTCCCTCCCATAGAATGCATTTCCACTGTAACATCCGCAGCATTATGTTTCTGCTCACTTACCTACTGGGCTGGAGAATATCATACACAGCGGGTAGGAGATACGGCCGTCGTCATGGCTGTACCTATAGCTGTACACCAGGAATGTGGCCTTATGTTAAGATAAAACTATGTACTCGTTGGGTCAAACTTGTATACGATAAGTAGAATATTCAAAGTGGTTGACAATGGTGCCATAGTAGATCCTTAAACTGAATGGCCACTTGATTAGAGACCCCCATCTAGTAGCTCGTTGGACTCCTTTGGCCTCCATCACAATTCATCATGGCGTACATTCCACTAGATGTTAAAATCGTTCTGCTGGAATATCGGCCCCTGCGGACAGGAAGCTTCTTGTAGTTGCCGCAGATTACATGGAGGTGCTGATAAGAAAACCCCACAAGGTTGGCAGGGCATGAAATCCCAGCCCCGGCTATTCTAGCACCGATGACCAGGCTTTGTTGGAAGTTGTTCAGATCACTTAAGCTTCCCATTCTAATGTGGATTCCCACTGAATCTGGTCCGTGGAAATCTTGTCACTCCGGGGTCACGGGTCTAATCTCTACACAGCGGACCTCCAATCATAAAAAAAGGCTTGTGTCTCTAATAAAGTGGCCACTCAGTGTATATTGTTATATGTCTCCTTTTCTGTTATAACATGACTTATATGATGATGCGTCGTAACTATTTTGTGATACAAAATATATTATGTTAGTAAACAAGGGTGATATATGGGCCCAGGACTACAGACACCACTTAGAAAAAGCTTTTTTTCATTTGCAAGACAATATTATTATATAACAAAAACGTATCGATGACCTATCCTCGGGATACGTTATCCTGTGGGGATCGGCTCTCGATGCAGTTAGGAGCTGCGCCTGCAGTACCAAACCAGACCACTGCAGTACGGACAGTGCTATCTGCTTCCAGTGTTGTCTGTACTGACATCTGGCCCGGGGATCAGCTGACTGGTGGGGATCCCTAGCGGTGGACCCCCACCTCTGAGGAAAGGTCATCGATAGTAAAAGTCCCCCTTTAAATTGTAAGGATATCGAGGCTGACGCTCCGGAAGCTCGTTCTGTAGATCATCAGGGGAAATATCCTGAAACACAAAGAAACTCTCTTTATTCCTGGTTTATTTCAGTAAGAAGTATTGTCTTAGGGCGGCTGCAACATATTTGCGCAGTGAATGAGTGTTTTTTGCACCCGCGCAAGTAATGAGCGTATTTGCACAGACACCGCTCGTTCAGATGGACAGGGAAGCACAGTGTTGTGCACCCATATTGACCCCTGTGGGGACTTTTGGCGCACAAAAGCGCCCAAAAACAGAGCGTGTCACGAAATGTGTGCGCAAAAAAACCCCGTTACAATGAACCGACTGAAATCAATGGGTTCTATTTGCGGCGTATTGTGTGCACAAAAAATGCCCGCGCAAATACGCCCATGTGTGGCGCCCTTAGGGTCCACTGAATTCAGTCTTAAGGGCGCCCACCCACTGGCGTTTTTTTTACCTGCGTTTGCGTTTTGCGTTTTTCCTGCACAGGCATAGAGATAACATGTGTTCCTGTCCACTGGCGTTTTGCGTTGCGTTGCGTTTTTAACATAGGAACTGTCAGTTGCATATGTGTCCTTATTTTTCTCCTAATGCACCCATGAAAGTCAATGGAAAAGCCGCGAAAATGCCGCGAAAACGCCGCGAAAACGCGGCAAAAAACGCAGCGAAAAACGCGGGGAAAACGCTGCGTTTTTCACGCACGAAAATCGCAAACGCCAGTGGGTGGGCGCCCTAAGGGTCATTCAGACAGCACATGGACCCATTACAGCCTACCGGGCGATTCATGCATATGCCTGTCTGAATGGGCCCTTACAATTAGGTGGCGTGCCTTTACAGGGAATGAACCTCCACACATGGGATGTCGGGCGTGCCGAGGGTTACGGTTTTGTATCAGCAAGAGAGACACAAGTTGGAGATCTCTGATCTAAAGAAGACATTTTTGGATGACCTACCTCGAACTCCTCCTCCAAGACCACCAGCTGCTTCTCCTTGTCAATTTTCACTAAGAAAGAGACAAGAATGATGAGTTGTGGTTCTCCTGCCAACCGCGAGGAGCGTCCTATGTCTTCCTACAGCCGATCACTCACTCAGGATGGCGGCATTATTGGTCTCCTTCCTGAAGCGGAACTTCCTCAGCTTCTCCCTGAGATCAGGATCCACGTCACAGACCACCAGAGAGTCTGACTGTGATAGAGGAAGGTCAGTGGCGGCCGGCTGAGACATGTGCTAATACCTTAGGCTCAAAAGGAACTTAAAATTGGCAAGAATGAATAGTCAGTCTAAAACATGGACTTTTATTGGTTCGTTTCTAACCATTCCTTGCAGCGACGAAAGCCAGGACCCCAGCACTGCGAGGACACAGCTCTAACCACTGAGCCACCATGCTACTAGATTAGGCAGTGTGTCAGACAGAAAGCCACAGCAGCCCAGAGGCGGATAAACTTTGGGGAGAGAGCAGCAGAGATCCGGGCGAGACTCAGACTGCCCCTTTAATAAAACCTTGGTCCAGTCGGGGTATAAAGAGCAATCTGTCAGCCAGATGTCATTTATCTCATTGGGATTTGTGCTGGAGTCTTACTGCCAGGAGCGGGCTGCTGCATATGACGGGTGCTGCTGCATATGACGGTGCTGCTGCATATGACGGGTGCTGCTGCATATGACGGGTGCTGCTGCATGAAGGGTTACTGCTGCGGATGATGATGACTTCTGTGAGGTTTTGTTCACAATGTCACATATCTGTAACGGATGCTGCTAAAATAGCATCAGAAGCTGCAGAAGAACCGATCTGTCATGGAGGGATTCGCTCCAACATGCTCATCCGTACACTTACTGTTCTCCGAGGGATACAGCGGCTGCTACAAGAGCTCAACTAGATTATAATATGAAGTTAGACCGGAGTTTATAAGATTATTTCCCCTAAAATATAATGTAACAGCAAAGTTCTTAAAGTTTTTAAACTTTCCCTTCCTCCAGAGATGCTTCCTGTGTGTCCTTGCTTAAAGAGGTTGCCCAACTGTAAACTCAGGATAGCCCATCAAGAGCAGATTGGTGGCAATCCGGCACTTAAGCCCCCTGCCAGTCAGATGGTCTCCAGGCCGCTGCACTCAGGCCCAGCTTGGCTCTGAGCAGCGGACCCCTGAGGATAGTCGGTACAGAAAGAGAAGATGGGTGGAGCAAACCTGTGAATGTTAGGAGGCGTCCTGTAAGAAGTATATATTGTATCAGTTAAATTAAAAGCTGTGCACATAATGGCCTGCAGGGGGCAGTAACCAGGCCTTCTGTGTACTGAAGGTGTGCTAATCAGCAGGGACGGCTGTGTGGGTGTCGGGAGGAGTTAAAATCACCAGACACATTCAATTCCTTGCTGCAAGTCAGAGCTGCTGCTGCTGAGAGGGCAGAGCTCAATGCCAGAGCGCTGCCGCTAGGGCAGAGCTCAATGCCAGAGCAATGCTGCTGAGAGGGCAGAGCTCAATGCCAGAGCAGTGCTGCTGCTGGAAGCCAGAGCTAGGCAAGGCTCTGAGAGGGAGCTGGAGCTACTCCCCTAGAGGACGGCTGTGGTACCTGTAGTAGTTAGTGAGGAACTACTGTTGAGTTAGTGCCTTGATGGGCAAGTGTGTATTATTTTTATAGCACCAGGTGTATGTGCTGCCCGTGGCTGATGTGTTTGCACTAAAAAGTCAAACAAATAAAGTTATTTGGATTTTTACATGGACTGAGCGTGCCGCTGTGTCCTCACCCACCCCAACCTCCCCCCCCCCCCCATCATGCAGACATTGCCACACAGTATACATCATATGGTGGGCATGATGGGGATGAAGTGAAGAAAAAAAAAGATCAAAAGCAGGAAAAATTACCCTAACTTCTCATTGGTTGAAAATCTAGAAAACCCGATGCATTGCGAGGCATAAGCCTCTTCCTCTGTAAATGTTGGGGGTTACACTGCTGTGAACAATAGTCAAATGATATATGTCATACCGATAGGCCTCATGCAGACGGCCGGGTCAGATCCAGCTGCGAGAAGTCTCGCAGCAGAAATGCAAGCCGTGACCCCTGAGGCACACCTCCTCCGGTGTCTCCTCCACTCTGCTATGTGCTGCCTGCACATGCGCAGAGCAGAGCCGGTGCGTCAGAGGTGACGTTTCTGTGCGTGCCTCTGCGAGGACATGCCGCGATTTGTTTACAGGCGGAGCCTTTGTCATGGGGCAGGCGGAGCCTTTGTCAGAGGGCAGGCGGAGCCTTTGTCATGGGGCAGGCGGAGCCTTTGTCGTGGGGCAGGCGGAGCCTTTGTCGTGGGGCAGGCGGAGCCTTTGTCGTGGGGCAGGCGGAGCCTTTGTCATGGGGCAGGCGGAGCCTTTGTCAGAGGGCAGGCGGAGCCTTTGTCGTGGGGCAGGCGGAGCCTTTGTCGTGAGGCAGGCGGAGCCCTTGTCGTGGGGGCAGGCGGAGCCTTTGTCGTGGGGGCAGGCGGAGGCTTTGTCGTGGGGCAGGCGGAGCCTTTGTTGTGGGGCAGGTGGAGCGAGCCTTTGTCGGAGGGCAGGCGGAGCCTTTGTTGTGGGGCAGGCGGAGCGAGCCTTTGTCGTGGGGGCAGGCGGAGCCTTTGTCGTGGGGGCAGGCGGAGCCTTTGTCGTGGGGCAGGCGGAGACTTTGTCGGAGGGCAGGCGGAGCCTTTGTCGTGGGGCAGGCGGAGCCTTTGTCGTGGGGCAGGCGGAGCCTTTGTCGTGGGGCAGGCGGAGCATTTGTCTTGGGGCAGGCGGAGCCTTTGTCGTGGGGCAGGCGGAGCCTTTGTCGTGGGGGCAGGCGGAGCCTTTGTCGTGGGGCAGGCGGAGCCTTTGTCGTGGGGCAGGCGGAGCCTTTGTCGTGGGGCAGGCGGAGCCTTTGTCGTGGGGCAGGCGGAGCCTTTGTGGTGGGGCAGGCGGAGCCTTTGTCGTGGGGCAGGCGGAGCCTTTGTCGTGGGGCAGGCGGAGCATTTGTCGTGGGGCAGGCGGAGCCTTTGTCGTGGGGCAGGCGGAGCCTTTGTCGGAGGGCAGGCGGAGCCTTTGTCGTGGGGCAGGCGGAGCCTTTGTCGTGGGGCAGGCTGAGCTGTGGAGCTGCCCTCTCTCTTCTTCACTTTATCCTGATGATTGGGCCATCAATAGTTTACAATGGACAACCCCTTTAAGGCTCTCTCCAGTCTGGCTTGTCGGGCTGTAAGCAGACACGAGGCATCTAACTTTTATATGCTTACCTTTTTAAATTCTATGCCAGTCCCACTTAAGGGCCTTTTACACAGCGCCATTATTGGGCACTAATATTTACCCAAGCGTTCCTCTGCCCAATCATCAGGCTGCGTCAATGTGACAACAATCAGCTGATGAAGCAGCAAACACTAGTTTGTCGGCTGATTGTCTTGTTTGTAGTATTATTATCTCCCTGTGTGCAGAAGGAAAGCGCTGGCAACAACGACTATGTTTGGGATCCACAACTCGTCTTACCAATAGTCCTTCTCCAATACAGTAGGGGTAGTCCTATTACTGAATGGAGCCTCAAAGAAGATCTAATTATTAATTGGGGGTCATAGCAGGGGTCCTATTATTTTAGGGGCACAGTGGGGGGGGGGCAGGTCTTGTTGCTAGATGGGCCATAGCTGGGTCCTTTAAGTAATTGGGGCTACAGAAGGGGTTCTGTTATTAACTGTGGCCACAGCAAGGGTCCTATAAATAATTCGAGTCACATCGGAAGTCCTATAGCTAATTGGGGCCACGGAGAACTCCTATTACTTAGTGGGACCATAGCAGAGGCACAAACTGGGATCACAGCAGCAAATTGTGGCTATAAGGGGCACTGAGAAGTTCATTAAGGTTGCGGAAGCAGGATGGGCAGAGTGTGCAGAAGCGAGGCATGGCAGTCAGGTTGTATCGTTCCACAACAAAAACTCAGAGGATCGCAGGGCTGCAGAAAGCAGGAACATAGCAGCATCCCCACACCAGAACAGCTGAGTGAATAAATACGGTACCAGAACCAGGCGTATAACATACATACAGTAGTAGAACTAAGTGATTGTGTTGTGGGGGCACCGGTGGGCTGATAGTGGTGCTTTGAATAACCAAAGGAGACAGAGCCAAGAGGAGGGTTCATGTAGTTCCACAAGACGCTGCTGCTTGGAGGAAGAAGATGACTTGACCAGGTGGACCTATGGAGGGGGGCGGCGATCGCCCCCAGACGACATCAACCTGGTGCCCACCTACTAACTGGTGGCTGGCACCTTGTGCGATAGCTAAGGACAACCATACTCACCAGCATGGTTGAATTATGGAAGCTGGACATCTGAAATGCCATTAATGCCCAAACAGAACAAAAGATCATCTGAAATAGAATCCATCCTACTTATATCCTGAGGAGGAACCATCAGATGACCGGCAGATATGTATGGCCAGCTTCACAATAACTTGGGCCATACGAGGTGAAAATGCAATGCAGCAGCCTACCTGCTCTTATAGTATGACTCCTCTAGGTGGCAGTATTGCTCAGTCCTAACAATCACTGCAGGAAAAAAGCAGACAGGCGGAAATGAGCAAGGAAAGCGAGCGAGCCATTAAACGTCACGTATTCGCCTCATGCTGTATTAATGCGCTATGACTATGCACTACATAGTCAACTACCCATAATGCACCACTGTGACTATAATACATCGGAGGCACTAAAGCAATACATAATGATGCCAGGTGGCATGGCCAGTAAGCAGTCCCATCAGGGCCATACATCATGTCCGGTCTACACATAGGCCCGGTGCGCGGCCCCCGAGAGTCACCAATTAGTGATGAGTGCTGATAAGGCTGGTGTCACATCTGCGCTGGATCCTTGGAAGGTTCTGCCACCGATCCCGCTCAAAATGCCGGAAGACAAAGCGCTGCGTGCTGAGCGGAAACCAAACGGACTTCATTCCAGTCAGCGGAGTCCGTTCGGCGCTGTTCGCTGCGTCATAAGACAGATCCATTCGGCCAGAGGATTCCCCTTTCCTGCTCCGTTCGGCCCAGCAGCAACAAACCACAGAGTCAGTCCACGGACTAATCACATCTGATCTAATCTGCTTTATGGACCAGACTCGCCCATTCCGGTCTATGGGGATAGAACAAAAATGGACAGATGTCGTCCATGTGCTAGCTGGGGTTTTTAACCCTTTAATTCCACAGGATGTAAGTTTACGTCCTGGCAGGGTGGTAGTACGCAATAGGACATAGACCCAGAAGTGAGCCCATGACATCCCGCAGCGAGAGTCAGCTATGACTGACAGCGGGCCTCCTGCTAAAACATTGGGGAGCGGTGAGAGTACCGATGTAGATTGTGGCATGGAAATGGTTCACAGAAGTAGCGCGCTCCCTCTATGAGGTCATCGGCCCTCCGCTATGTAATCGCAGAGTGCCGATGGGTTGCCATGGCAACCGGGCGCCAGACACTGTGTGATCGCTATTGTGAGCGATAATGAATTGCAGTACAGAAGTATTATCATAGTGATCAAAGCTTTTCTGGTTCAAGTCCCTACAAGGATGTAAAAAATGTAAAAAGTACCGCCATATTTAGTATCATCATACGTGTAAGGCCCCGTACAATAAATAAACGCAATAACTATCCTACACAGCAAAAAACGGACAAAACACCAAACACTAAAGAACAGAAGCGAGATGCTTATTGTGTTCATTTCGCCTGCCAAAAAAATGCAATAAAAGTGATTTTTTTAAAAATCCGTACGTACCCCAAAATGGTACCAATAAAAACTACAGCGCGTCACGCAAAAAACACGGGAAAATAACAAAGTATTGGGACTTTGAATGCAACAATGTAAAAAAAGGTGTTTTATTGTGCAAAAGTAAAAAAACTAAATAATCATTAGTGGTATTGTGGTAATTGTAGCCGTCTGCAGAGAACAAGTATGATGTCATTTATGCTCCATAATTAGTGGTGTAAGATAAGAAAACACAGAGGTCATCAGTAGATGATGGACGGGGGTGCGCTGCTCAGGACCTCCGCCCATCAGCTGCTCGTCTGGGGGCCAGCCTCACTCCCCATGAAGTCAATGGGAGAGCCGTGCTGCTGCTGCACTTCCTGCTTCCGTTATGGCACGTCCTGTCCTGGGCAGGAAGTGCAGCGTGGCGCTCGCAGTGGGAGTGAAGCCGGTGCCCGCACTTCCTCCCCTGTCCGCTGATAACAGCGTCTGGCCCACTGTAGCATACAGACAGCAGCTGAGCGGCGGACCCCAATCCATCAAGTACTGATGACCGATCCTACATGGATTATGTGATGGACCTGCTGAGAATATGAACCCTTGTATTTCAAAGGTTGAAATCCACAGCCTGAATAGCCGGAGCGGCGACCGCGGATCTGATGAGGAAATGGTCTACGTGAAGGAGATGTTTGAAATCTCCACATGGCTTGTAATGTAAATGATAAAAGTCGGTCGTGAGACGAAGGAGTTCACATTACAGTTTGCACATCTGCAGTCCAATGACTCTGCATGCCATAATATAGGTGTAGAACAATCCCAGGACTAGGGCCCCCGAACTACACTACAGCCATGTGAGGCTCGAAACGCGTAAGCTCATTCAGTATGCCAGCCTGACGCTGCCAGAACATCCTGTAAACCCGTTTTCAGCTTGCAGTCCACCAAGTCATCCATGCGCCCTCACTGTATTATCCGGACCCAACGCACAGGGGGGACGTCTCCATGGGGGGGGCTGCCTGTATACATATGTATATCCTCCTCCTGGCCGAGCAGCAGGTTACATCACCCCGGGGTGTGCAATCTGTAACCACACGGCTGCCGTTACATCATGTAGCAATTACCAACTCCAGAAAGTGATATTCTTAGCCCGGAAGCAGCTGGGGTTTCCTCTGGTGCTTTTGCTCATGATTTGATCCTGTCTATGATCGCAGAGTCTAACATGGATTATGGAATTAATTAGCAAAGCAGGATGGCCGATATTAAAGGGTCACTCCGGGGATTTTTAAAAATTCATCAAAGGGGCTTCCCACTGAAACACTATTAATGACCTTCATCAGGGTGGATCATCAATAGTTGATCGGCTGGGGTCCGCCACTCGTGACCCCGACCCATCAGCTGTGCGGGCGCATGCCGTCAGCACTGCAATAACAGAGGTCAAAGCGGAGCAGCGGAAGCTTCCACACCAACCTCCCATGTAGTGATTGGTCAGGATCCCGAGCAACGGACCCGGACGATCAACTATTGATGACCTCAATAGGTCATCAATAGTATTTAAATGGAAACCCCCTTTATTTCTGTAGCTACCCCCTAGTATACATATACGTGGGCCAGTGTTACTTTGGTTAGTTGTTTCTCTTTATCTATACCTCCCAGACTCAGATGGTCATGTGATCTCAGTTCTGACCAGCTCAGATCTACTTGGGGTTATGTATTCATTTTCTAGTCAAATTTAGTCTCTGTGATGCTATTACTTGGAACCTATTGTAGAAAATGCCTAGAGGAGGGTGCAGGCACACCTGTCACAGTTACTGATGATAAGCACAGAACTCCTGTCACACAGGTATAATAGAGGAGATCACAGCTCATCCTCCTGACTGTATACTTATGGGCTGTAGCTTATTTAGAAGACTATAGAAGCTAATGATAGTTAAACTGCCCCCCCCCCCCCATCATCCCCAGCAGGCAAAAATGGTATAGCCTCAGCTAATGCTGTGCTGATGCTATACCATTTTTGCCTACTGTGAAGAGTCTGGGCTCCTTCTCTAATGGCCAGGAGTGGAGAAACCTAAATTCATGACCATTTAAACCCTTCCAAACCACGATTAATGTTTCCTCTGGCAAAGTCTGATGGGCTGACGTCATATGCACAGTTCACTGCAATACAAAAGTAATGCGGTGTACTGTGCTTATGATTGGACAATTGCATCTTTAGGTTCCCTTGAGAGTCAAAAAACGTCAATAAAGCTAGGATAGTTGAAAAAAATTGTAAAAAAAAAAATTTCCCACAAAACAAACTTCAAATAAAAAAAAAACACCAAGAAACTATTTTTAGAATCCAGGTAATAAGTATCTCTGCACACGTGAGCAGCAGAACAATGGAAACATTCAGTTATTTATAGCACACAATGCACAGTGTAACAATAGGCTTTAAAAACTGTCAGAATCGCTATATTTCGGCCGTCCACCGAGAAAAAAACGTAATAAAAGCGCTCAAAAAGCTGCATATACTCTAGTTATAAAAACACTGAGGCTGGGCTCACACACGCCCGAATCTGGTGGAAATCTTGCGGTTTGGCCGCAGTAAAGACCCGCAAGATTTCCGCTGGGAAAAGCGCTGCTTCAAATCCCGCGGCACATAGCCACAGGTTTTGAAGTGGCCCGGCCGCACTCTTTTCCGCTGAGGCCGGCACTCCCATAGAGGAGAGCGTGGCCGCAGCGGAAGAAGAAAAAAATTAACATGCCGCAGTGCCGGCTTTGCTGTGGCAGATTCGCCGTCCCGTGTGGACAAGATTTCGGAGAAATCTCGTCCACATAGCTGGCTCATCCCGGGATTAGCGGCTGAAGGCAGATTTGCCACGGTGAAATTCCGGACAGAATTTCTGCGGCAAATCCGCCCCGTGTGAACCCGGCCTTAGGGGTTTTTTGGATGCTTTTTTTTTACTGCTGTTCAGAAACGCACCAAAAATGTACTAAAAGCACCAAGTGTAAAAACAGCGTGATCCAGAGCAGTGATCAGTCTTAGGGCTTCGTAAGACGAATGTATGCGCAAATACGTTCGCTGCAACAGTATCTGCGCATGAACAAGGGTTGTACTCCGGGTCACACCCCTCCCCTAGTATGGCAGCCTTCTTGCAGAATGATAGCGCAAGTCCAATATTTTCTCACGCATGAGAGCTAATCCATTGAAATGGGTTGGCTTCGCCACGTGGCGCGGGCGTGAGCTTTCCACGGGCAAAAACGTGCGCAAAAACACATTGGTCTGTTTCAGCCCTTATACATATCAGATGGGGATCCTTCATAGCGCCGCTCAGTGTCATACATGGAAGGATCTCTTCTGGATCCTCCACACATCTCAGTTAGGGCCCTTTTACACGGCCGGACTTCTTCCGTATTCCACGCTTTTATCCGCCGCTGTTATTTCTGTCTCATTGTGGATTCTGATGTGGAATCGCCGGCAGAACGAAACTATTTTCATTCCACATCAAAATCTACGCAGCGCCCTGCAGTGCGGCACTGAATGTACCTCGGCTCGGGGTGCGGAGTAATTCTGCCCGTCTAAAAAAGGGCCCTTAAAGACCCTTCATGCAGCCGGCGGACTATATTAGACAATTGCTTAAAGAACAATTCCCTTAGCGGTATTACTGAAAAGCACTGCAACCGTTTCACTGAGTGCCCCTTTAACAGCCGGTGACTGGCATCCAGCGGACAGGCTACCAGCAGGGAGGACACAGGGGGCGCCGCAGATAGCAGCATTTCCTGCAGTAATAATACTATTAAGTGTACGGTGCCCCTGGGGGGCTGCGATAGGAGAGGTACCACAGACCGCCAGGACACACCATGGCATCTTACCATCCTGCTGGGCGTCTCCTCTGTGACAAGGCTTCTGCCTGCTGATGTTGTACCCCTGACCTGGATGACAGCAGGATGTGGAGGGCAGGAGGAGGGAAGGAGGGTTGCACAGCGCAGCACTGTCTCAGGCTCTGCACGCAGCACATGTTCCGTTACCACATCCTGTTATCACGCAGCGCAGCGCTAGGGTCATTCTGCCAAACTTCAAGGAAAAACTTCACTTTTCAAAAGTTGACAATAAATACAAACCACCCCCCCCCCCCCCCCCCGAAGGAATGACACTTTATGTGTGTAATTGTAACATTGTTATAAGTGATTACAGTATGAGAGCAGAAGGAGAATTCATTGTGGAGAACTGAACACCTGAAGGGAGGCTCTAGTACTGTGTTGTACCACCTCTAGCTTGGATACAAGATGTGATACAGGTGGGCATGGAGGCTCTAGTACCCTGTTGTACCACCTCTAGCTTGGATACAAGATATGATATGGGGGGCATTGAGGCTCTAGTACCCTGTTGTACAGCCTCTAACTTGGATACAAGATGTAATACAGGTGGGTATGGAGGCTCTAGTACCCTGTTGTACCATCTCCAGCTTGGATACAAGATATGATATGGGGGGCATGGAGGCTCTAGTACCCTGTTGTACAGCCTCTAACTTGGATACAAGATGTAATACAGGTGGGTATGGAGGCTCTAGTACCCTGTTGTACCATCTCCAGCTTGGATACAAGATATGATATGGGGGGGTATGGAGGCTCTAGTACCCTGTTGTACCGCCTCTCGCTTGGATACAAGATATGATATGGGGAGCATTGAGGCTCTAGTACCCTGTTGTACCATCTCCAGCTTGGATACAAGATATGATATGGGGGGCATGGAGGCTCTAGTACCCTGTTGTATCACCTCTAGCTTGGATACAAGATGTGATACAGGCAGCCATGAAGGCTCTAGTACCCTGTTGTACCGTCTCCAGCTTGGATACAAGATATGATATGGGGGGTATGGAGGCTCTAGTACCCTGTTGTACCGTCTCCAGCTTGGATACAAGATATGATATGGGGGGCATGGAGGCTCTAGTACCCTGTTGTACCGCCTCTAGCTTGGATACAAGATATGATATGGGGGGCATGGAGGCTCTAGTACCCTGTTGAGCCACCACTAGCCTGGATACAGGTTCTGTATGTTATCCTGCAGTTGGCGTCCCAGATGGTCCCATACATGTTCTATTTGTGATAAATCTGGTGACCAGCCAGGATACAAAAGTGTGACAATGTTGTGAAGGCATTATTTTGACCCCCCTTGTGTGTGCGGCCCGGCATTATCCTGCTGTCTCTTGAGAGGAACACATGTGGCTGCAGGATGTCCTAAACATATCGCTGAGCTGTCATTGTCCCTCGTACCGCTACTAGGGGTGACTGACTGTCGGGTATGATGGACCTCCAGACCATCACACCAGCAGGGGGCAGTGTGCCGCTCCTCGGCAAAGGCAGAATTAACACGATCACCCCGAGGTCTCCAGAAACGAACAAGGCCATCGCGCGCACCCAAACTAAATGTGGATTCGGCATTTAAGACTACCCGGTTCCATTCTGTAGCAGTCTAGTCTCGTCGTTCACGACACTACTGCAAATGGAGACAATGGTGGGTGTCAAAGAAAGAAGACTTAATCGTCACCATGAGACAAAATGTACTTCAGTTAAGCGCCTGGAAATGGTTCCGACAGACACGGTCTGTAATGATGGTGTCATCTGTCTCAGGGGTGCCCTGTGCCCTTGTGTGTGCCCTCACACATCCACTGGTCCCAACACCTCCAACAATCTGGTCAGAACGGTCCCGGTGGTGAACAATTCGTAGATATGAATCCAGTTTCTGGCCTTCCATTAATGCGCCCCTCTCAGGCTCTGGTAACGGGGTGAAATCTCTTCTCTGCATCGTAGAGGCGTCTAGTGGCCAACAAGCTCTACAAGCGGAAGAAGAGGTCACTACACACAAGGGGCCTCTGAGAGCCTTTTATAGGCCAAGGGGGGAGGAACCACTTTTAGGGCATCAGGTGACAAGACTGTTCATCTAATCACCACAACTCTCATCATTTGTATATCTGCCTGAGATGGAACTGCATGCCGAGATTCTCAACAAATCTTCTAGGGTGGGATTATTTTTGACAAAGAGTGTATTCAACAATTCCAATCCAAGTAACGTAACTCTCATCAAGGTAAGAGTCATACATTGTATTATGTGCAGTGCAGCCCTGCAGGGGAATACGGCATAGGGGGGTTTTCCTTGACCCCCCCCCCCCCCCCCTGTGTCATGCTTTGCCCCCTTCGGCCCTGCACTATGTACATTGAATAGCCATTTTCAATGTTGTCCCTATCTTCAAAAAAGGGAAGAAGGTGGATCCAGGAAACTACAGGCCTGTGAGCCTGACTTCTATACCAAGAAAGATCTCTGTACAAATTAATAAACAGCATGTATGCAAGTATTTGGATGAGAATGAAGTAATTAACCAGAGCCAGCATGGGGTTGTAGCAAACAAGTCATGCCAGCTGAATCTAATATTCTTTTATGACAGAATCACCGACTGGGTTGATCAGAGAAATGCGGTGAATATAGTATATACTTATTGGAAAAATGACCAAATCTGGGATTGACAAGGCAACTGGTAGGTGGATTCACAACTGGCTGAGTGATCGTACTCAAAGAGCGGTCATAAATGGCTGCACATCCAAGTGGAAGAATGTATCAAGTGGGGTACCGCAAGGCTCTGTCCTAGGCCCAGTGGTGGCCAACATTGTTATAAATGATCTGGAGGAGGGAATTGATGGGAAACTGATCAAATTTGCTGATGACACAAAGCTAGGAGGAATGGCTAACACTAAGGAAGAGAGAGAGAGGATTCAAAAAGATCTAGACAAGCTTGAACAGTGGGCGGCGACTAACAGAATGGTATTTAACAAGGAGAAATGCAAAGTCCTACATCTGGGCAAGAAAAATGAAGAAAGCCCATACAGAATGGGAGGAATTGGGCTGAGCAGCACATGTGAAAAAGACTTGGGTATAGTAATAGATCATAGACTGAACATGAGTCAACAATGTGATGCAGCAGCCAAAAAGGCAAACACAATTCTGGGATGTATTAAGAGAAGCATAGAGTCTAGATCACGTGATGTCATTATCTCCTCTACTCTTCCTTAGTCAGACCTCATCTGGTATACTGTGTCCAGTTCTGGGCACTCCCACTTTATAAAAGACATCGACAAACTGGAGCAAGTTCAGAGAAGAGTTACCAAGATGGTGAGCTGTCTGCAAATCATGTCCTACGAGGAACGGTGAAAGGATCTAGGAATGTTTAGCTTGCAGAAGAGAAGGCTGAGAGGGGACTTAATAGCGGTCTACAAATATCTGAAGGGCTGTCACAGTGCAGAGGGATCAGCCCTATTCTCATCTGCACAAGGAAAGACTAGAAGCAATGGGATGAAACTGAAAGGGAGGAGACACAGATTAGATATTAGACAGTGAGGGGGATCAATGAGTGGAACAGGCTGCCACAGGAGGTGGGGAGTTCTCCTTCAATGGAAGTCTTCAAAGGCTGGACAGATATCTGTCTGGGATGGTTTAGTGATCCTGCACTGAGCAGGGGGTCGGACCCGATGGCCCCGGAGGACCCGATGACCCTGGAGGTCCCTTCCAACTCTACCAGTCTATGATTCTATGACTTCATTAGAGACACCTACCCTTTCACGATTGGAGCTTCCCTGTATGGCTGTATTAGCCCCGTGGCCCCGGACTGCAGCATAAAATCAAGTAAGCAAGCTTTCTGGGGATCGGTTTCAGTGTGAATCCACATTAGTACAAGGCGGGACACGGAAAAGTAGCCGGCATCACAGTCTTATGATAGCTGTCTAGAAGAAAACCCGTTGTTGTTGCGCATAGCAACCAATCACAGCGCAGCTTTCATGTTACCTCAACAGTGTAAGAAATGAAAGCTGCGCTGTGATTGGTCGCTAGGGGCAACACAGAGAGATTGTCTTTATAACAACTTGATAACAGTGTGGTGCTTTACTACTTTTCCATGTATTAGGGGCGAATGGGCCAGCCAGGCGGGGCGATCGTGTGGGCAGCAGCTCATAGGACAGGGGTATAGCATCACTTGGGAAACATCCGCTCGCACATCCCTGCGACATAGGGTACAGGCAGCGGTAATGGGACGTATAGGCTGCGGAACTATTAATCAGCGCACAGTCCTATCAGCCGGTCACAATCTGGAGGTTGCATGAATCCGTTTATTTTTCAGTGTAAAGACCCGCTCCTCAGAGAACAGTCAGCGTCCCCATTTTTGGGTGAATTGCGGGCCGAGCGCTGTGCAGAATTTCTGGGTAATCCACTTTTCTCCCGACAGACTTGCTGCCCCTCTTGCTGGCCGTAGTCTGTCCCCGGAAGTCCCTCCTAAACCTCCCGAACTCGTACAAATGGTTACACCAAACAGAAAATACAACTAACGCACTCAGCAGAACCGTAGAGCCGGGCGCCAGAGCCCCCCGTTAGATGAGAATGGGGAAATCAAGCAATCCAAGCAACTTGGAATGATGCCCGGTCATCGGTGCCAGACTACCGGTGCCAGGGTGTCACTGCCAACCTTGTGGGGTTTTCTCATGCTGCACTGTGGAGAGTATATAGAGTATATATATGGTGTGATCAAGAAAAAGCATCCAACGGAAGGGGTCAGAGGAGGATGTCAGGAATCACACCTTCAAGTAAACTGCAACCAAGTCCTGAACCGCTGCTTTGACTGGGGCTCTGCTTGGCAGTTCCATTTTAAATGTCCATTCCTCCGTTCCGCCATAGAACAAAAGAACGAAAAAAAACGGAATGATGGAAGACAGCTGTGCCTGGCGGCGCTCATCGACTGTACGGCCCTGCTCACACGGGCGAGTAAATGTGGACACAACTTGGATTCATTCAAACCAATGAGGCTTTTCAAACATGCGTTTTTTTCCCCGTGTTGATAGTCGGCGTGCCGTCCGAGGCGAGTTGCGCCAGAGAATATTGGGTGTAACTCATGCAGTTGCCTGAATACGGCGCAATACGTTCTGTGCGGTTTCTGTTATTTTACCCCAAAGTGTAGCGCTGCATGCTGTGCTCTTCTGTTCTGGCTTTAATGGCTGCACCCGTGATAGGACCCCAGGACAGAAGCGCCGCGGAGCCAAACGTGTCCCAGTGCACAACTCCTCGTTCCTCAGCTCAGATCTGCCAGTGTCACACGGGCGTAGGCGCATTCACACGCACATTCGCACCACGTATTTCTGCACGTGCATGGGCGTGTTTTACTGTACTTTGTGCACGTACAAATTGTGCACATTTGCGTGTGCAAAAAAAAACCCCCACCGCGCTCCCAGTCACCGTAATGGGCAACTAGTGTAATGTGTTCAGTATGTAGTCGTTCCCTGCGCAAATCCACAGGAAAATAGAGCGTGCCGCGGATTTTTATATATTTTTGCTCAAACAAAGTCCACGTGCGAAATACGCTTATGTGAATGAAGCCATTGGTGGATCTATTCCCTGCTTAATACGCCTGGGGCAGATTCACACACACAGATTTGCGCGCGTAATACTCCGTGAACCCATTGATTTCAATAGCTTCATTCACGGGCGTTTTGTTTGTGAAAAAAAAAATACGCGCCATTCTCTATTTTCTTACGGATTTGCGCAGGAAAAAGGATATATTGAACTAATTACACTAATTGCCCGTTGAACAGCAGCGCGGTTGCGTGGTTTTTTTGTGCGCGCAAATCATGTTTCTTTTACAAAATATACAGTAAAACATGCAGATTTGGCGCAAGCAGCATGAATGGATGAACGCTCCAACAGATCAGGTGGTGGAGGAGGGGGAATGGTCTGGGGAAGGCTTTCTTAGCACACCCCAGGTTCAGTACCCTGCAGAGCGATCTCAGCGCCTGGAGCAATCTATGCAATGACCAAACCGCTACTCAATGGGTGTCTCTAATAAAGCGGCCATCCTGCTATGCGCCGATGTGTATAAATCCTGCTGGGGTCCCTTTAACAATCCGCTGGACTCGATGACTTCCCAGTTTGAGGCTCTTGGATCAGCTGGTGAAGACGCCTCAGGCCTTGTATGGAGAGTGTGATTGGAGCTGTTTTAATGACTAGGATATGACACTAATTATAGAGTCTACACTGTAATTAGCTGAGCGCTCCGTGGAATGAGATGATACAAGAACGCAAGACTGTCTGCATCATCACATAGTGGCACCGTTTATAGCAACCGTTTAGGTGGTTTTATTCTGGGGGTCAATATGAACTATTGCAGTCTTCATGTTGGCCACTAGATGTCAGCAGAGCACAGATTTCTGGTGAACCTGAGCTGAGTCGCTTGACAGCCTGCTGCAAAAGGTTTATATACAATAGTTGCCAGTGCCAGCCTTGTCTGTGGGCCGGCTCTACTATTTGTTATTAAGATCAATGAGGGTCAGCTGCAAAACCGGACACAGGCAATGGAAAAGCGCGGCGCTACTCACAGACAACACGCAGAGTGGCGTCACATGTGGTCACTTTCTGTTAATGTTTGGGAGATATTTGGGATAAAGCTGAGTGCTCACCCGAATGTTTCCGTATCTCTCACTGTAACGGCTCTTTGACACGAGGATATGTGTTTTTGCGTTCTCTCAGCGGCGACGTCAAATTGCATGAACGCTCGCTTTTCCGCGCTCACCAGAAGCGTTTATTCGTCCATTCGAATGACCAAGAGTGACGTTTTTAGCAAGAATACATTGCATGGAGGGGAGAGGAGAGGCTGCGTGTTGGTACCCGGAGCTCCTGGCGCAGCCGCCCGCCATACTGTTTCTGAAACGGGACGGAATGTAACAGGTAAGGCCTCCTCACCGACACGCGTGTCCTGCTGGTCACATATGTGCCTTGTTTTATGTCTTCGTGCATCAATAAACCCACCACTGCTAGTTCGGTTCTATTCGCTGCTTATTCCGCACGCACATCTTTTGCACAAGCGCCGTTTTGCCGCTGAGCAGACGCACCTCTGACAGCCGCGGTTTCCTGCGGGTCTTTCGGATGGTTCTGTTTACACAGTAATGGCTCCGTGTACGAGGCCCCGCGGACGGGTCACGGGTGACGTCACACCAGCGCAGCAGCGTTCGCCTACATGGATCCGTATGTACCCAATAGGGGATAACAGCAAGAAGGCGAAAACGGAAGAGAACCGCCATGAACCCTGCAGTCATATGAAGAGACTCACAGAGTTAGATCAGCTGCAGTACAGAAAACGGCAGGATATACGGTACTATATATCCCCTATATGTATATAGCACCAACATATTCCACAGCGCTTGTGGATGGCACATATAAGGGTCACAAAAGGACTCTGCAAACACATATATAGGTCACACGGAGAAATATATATACATGTGGAGGACAGTATATATGTATATGGATCACACATGTGGGCTGGGTGTATATATGTGTGTGTGTGTGTGAGAGTCACACAGGGACGGTATATGTGTATATGGGTCACACATATTGGGACAGTGTGTGTGTGTATATATATATATGTGGGTCACACATGAGGACGGTGTATATATATATATGTGGGTCACACATGGTGACGGTATATATATATGTGGGTCACACATGGAGACGGTATATATATATATATGTGGGTCACACATGGAGACGGAATATATATATATATGTGGGTCACACATGGAGACGGTATATATATATATATATGTGGGTCACACATGGAGACGGTATATATATATATATGTGGGTCACACATGGAGACGGTATATATATATATATATGGGTCACACACGAGGACGGTGTATATATATGGGTCACACACGAGGACGGTGTATATATATGGGTCACACACGAGGACGGTATATATATATATGGGTTACACACGAGGACGGTGTATATATATGGGTTACACACGAGGACGGTATATATATATATATATATGGGTCACACATGGAGACTGGGTGTATGTATATATATATATATGGGTCACACACGAGGACGGTATATATATATATGGGTCACACACGAGGACTGGGTGTATGTATATATATATATGGGTCACACACGAGGATGGTATATATATATATGGGTCACACACGAGGACGGTATATATATATATGGGTCACACACGAGGACGGTATATATATATATATATGGGTCACACACGAGGACTGGGTGTATGTATATATATATATATATATATATATATATATATATATATATGGGTCACACACGAGGACGGTATATATATATATATATGGGTCACACACGAGGACGGTATATATATATATATATGGGTCACACACACATTAGTCACACTTCAGCCCTCCTCGGCAGGATGACACATAAATCACACATCTCCCGCAGTCCTCCTCAGGCTCCGCCCCCTGCATTGTTCTTCTCCCGTCAGTCAAAACGCGTTCAGCCAATTAAATAGAAGCACCCCGCAAGGGGCGTGTTAAAGGGGAGGGGCTTCTAATGTCGCCGTCCATCACTGGAGTCAGTGAACCAATCCCTGTACGCGGGCGGATTCTGTGCAGCACTGCGTGCGTGGTGACGTCAGCAGCCACGCAGAACGTAACGTGTGACGTGCTGGCGGCGGTGGTTGCCTGTGTGGCTCCCCGGGGGAGTGCGGAGGCCTGACCGGGCTGTGAGTGAGGGTTGTCAGGGTCCGTGTGGGGGTGGTGGTCGGGCGGAACGGCCGGGGAGGTGTTGGCGTTACCGCGAGCATCTGTACAGGTAGAAAAGGAGGAGACGGGAGTAGCGGCCCCTGAACCTCACTCATCTCCATAGCAACGGGCTGGGGGCTGCTCAGTGAGGGGGGGGCGGCGGCATTGGAGAGGGGTCTGAATGGGGGGTGTGGAGGGCGAGGGGCTGCTGCTGCTCCCGAGTAGTGGTGGTCACTGTATATATATATATGTGTGTGTGTGTGTACCCCTATAGATGTATGTTTGCAGCCTCCCTGCGGGGTCTCTGTATGTGTGTGTGTGTGTATATATATATGTGTGTGTGTGTCCCTCCCTATAGATGTATGTGTGGCCGCCCCGCGGGGTCTCTGTATATATGTGTAACATATATATGTGTGTGCCCCTATAGATGTATGTGTGGCTGCCCCGCGGGGTCTCTGTATATATGTGTAACATATATATGTGTGTGCCCCTATAGATGTATGTGTGGCTGCCCCGTCGGGTCTCAGCATGTGTAACCCTATAGATGTATATAGGTGCTCCTGTATGTCTGCGACCGCCCTGCGGGGTCTTTGTATATACTGTATGTGTAACATATATGTGTGTGTACCCCTATAGATGTGTTTGCAGCCTCCCTGCGGGGTCTCTGTCTCTGTATGTGTGTGTGTGTGTGTGTGTCCCTATAGATGTATGTGTGGCTGCCCCGTGGGGTCTCTGTATATATGTGTAACATATATATGTGTGTGTGCCCCTATAGATGTATGTGTGGCCGCCCCGCGGGGTCTCTGTATATATGTGTAACATATATATGTGTGTGTGTGCCCCTATAGATGTATGTGTGGCTGCCCCGTGGGGTCTCAGCATGTGTAACCCTATAGATGTATATATGTGCTCCTGTATGTCTGCGGCCGCCCTGCGGGGTCTCTGTATATATGTGTACCCCTATAGATGTATGTGTGGCCGCCCCGCGGGGTCTCTGTATATGTGTAACACTATAGATGTATGTTTGCAGCCGCCCCGCGGAGCCTCTGTATATGTGTTTGCCCCTATAGATGTATATTTGTGTCTATGGCTGCCCTGTGGGGTCTCTCTATGTGTAACCCTATAGATGTATATATGTGCTCCTGTATGTCTGTGGCCGCCCTGCGGGGCCTCTGTATATGTGTAACCCTATAGATGTATATGTGACTGCAGCCGCCCCAGGTGTGTGTGTGTGTGTGTATGTATATATAATTTCATGTGTGCCCCTATAGATGTATATTTGTGTCTGCGGCCGCCCTTGTGGGGTCTCTATATGTGCAACCCTATAGATGTATAAATGTGCCCCTGTATGTCTGCGGCTGCCCCGCGGGGTCTCAGCATGTGTAACCCTATAGATGTATATATGTGCTCCTGTATGTCTGCGGCCGCCCTGCGGGGTCTCTGTATATATGTGTACCCCTATAGATGTATGTGTGTGTGCCCCTATAGATGTATGTTTGCAGCTGCCCCGCGGGGTCTCTGTATATGTGTAACACTATAGATGTATGTTTGCAGCCGCCCCGCGGAGCCTCTGTATATGTGTTTGCCCCTATAGATGTATATTTGTGTCTGTGGCTGCCCTGTGGGGTCTCTATATGTGCAACCCTATAGATGTATATATGTGCTCCTGTATGTCTGTGGCCGCCCTGCGGGGCCTCTGTATATATGTGTAACCCTATAGATGTATATATGTGCTCCTGTATGTCTGTGGCCGCCCTGCGGGGCCTCTGTATATGTGTAACCCTATAGATGTATATGTGACTGCAGCCGCCCCAGGTGTGTGTGTATGTATATATAATTTCATGTGTGCCCCTATAGATGTATATTTGTGTCTGCGGCCGCCCTTGTGGGGTCTCTATATGTGCAACCCTATAGATGTATAAATGTGCCCCTGTATGTCTGCGGCCGCCCCGCGGGGTCTCCGTAGTGTCTGATGGCTGCTGATCCAAGATTACTGCTCTGATGGTTTCCCTAGGAGTTGTGCCAAGTTATAGTTATGCCCGTCTGCAGGGTGGGGGTCTGCCAGCGGGGACCGCTATAGGGAGTTGGGCCCTGGGTGTATGCAGCGGAGATCACCCCGCTCCCCTCAGTGACCGCCGCCGTGCTGGGGGTAGGTGATCTCTGGCACTGACCTCCCCTCGGGGACCTCCCCTTAGCATTGTGGCTGGGTCGTGGGCACCCGCATCATCGCCTAGCAACGGGAAAAACAAACACATAAAAAACCCTGTACTGCACACGAGCGCCGGCGAGCGTCCACGGCCATCCGCAGGACAGAAGACACACGTACGCGGCGGCGAGCCGGCATCCGACTCTGCCGTGTGCTGCCGACCGTGGTGTGAATCCCCCAGAGCACGGGGGCGCAGAGCTCTTCACAGATGCCCAGCGGGCGCCTTCTGAGAGGTGGGCAGCACCTCACATAGAACGGATCGGGGCGCAGCCAGAAGGCAGCCAGGATTTAAAGGGGAAAAAAAAGCTTATGCTGGTTGAAAGCGCGGCAGCGAACTAACGAGGGCCGTGTGTTCGGATATAACGGTTATCGCGCACACTTCATGCTGTAGTCCCGTGTAAACGGCCCCTCAGTTATGGCGCTGTTGGGTGAGGTGGCAGGGAGCCCGGTGATGTATTTTCTTTATCGTTGCCCACTCCCTGGTCAGCAGTGGGCACCGAGGAGACGTCCCCATGCCACACGGATATCTGAGCCCCTTGCACATGATCTCCCATAGACGTGTATGGAAGAGACAGACTACATGTGAGGACCAGTTATCAGAGGGGGACACCGCGGGGATCGGGGAGCGGCTGACTACTGCAGGGATCAAGGAGCGGGTGACTACCACGGGGAGCGGGTGACTACCGTGGGGAGCGGCTGACTACCGTGGGGAGCGGGTGACTACGTCCCCAGCAGCACAACAGTCCAGGATGCTGCAGGGAGGGATGAATGATGATCTGTGCATGTACATGAATGATGTTTCCTTCTGTCCCTTCATCTCTCTGTAGTCTCAGGCTCGCTCTGTAGATGCTCAGAATGTACCTTTTGCAGGGGCGGTTATTGCCCGACTTATCTCTGGAAGCACCGAGTGTGGGCGATGGTCGTCCCGTGTAAACATGGCCGTCGACAAGGCACTGCGCAAGTAATCGCCAGCTTGTTTCAGGCGCCTGGTGTTTAGCTCACCTAGAAACCAACCATCAACCCGGGTAAACGGGCAGATCTGCCTATTCACAGAGAACTCTCTGGGGCGCTCTCCACCCCCCCACCCTCCCGGTGTAAAGGCGCCTACGGACAGCGATGCCCCCCCTGATGATGCCGTCACATCTATGGACTGTCACCTGTGAGGCGCTCTGGGTGGGGTTACTGCAGTAATGGTTACTGCAGTGTAGTTTGAGGGTGAAGTTCGGTCTGGGGCCTGTTAGTGGGCGGCTGCCTGAACCCTCCTGGGTGCGAGCCCTGCACACTAGGGTCGGGCCATACTAGGACTTGACTGTCGGGCGTACGTGTTTAATACAAATGCAGCATTGCTTCTCGCGGCCATTGGCTATAATCGGTGACCTGCAGCTGAGTGGCGCTACTTCTGACTACTTCCGGCCTGTCTGTGGGGGGCGTCCGGGGTGCGAACAAGCAGGCTGCCGCGCTTTTCTGTCCCACAAAGGAAAAGTATGGAGATGTATTCTTTTTCTTGTTAATAGAAGCCACATGGCGGCGGCGGCTCCGTACGTTCAGCTGATACATATTTTTGTTCTCAGACGCCTTAAAGGAAAAGACAAAGCTTAATGAATCAGAGTGAAAAATGTAAGCATGGCCGCGAGCGCACGGCCGGCCGTCTAACGCACAGATGCTGAACACGACGCACTTGTATCCGCCGTTCATGAGAACCCCCGTGTGGCCGCTCCCCAGAGGTCCGTGTGGCCGCTCCCCAGAGGTCCGTGTGGCCGCTCCCCAGAGGTCCGTGTGGCCGCTCCCCAGAGGTCCGTGTGGCCGCTCCCCAGAGGTCCGTGTGGCCGCTCCCCAGAGGTCCGTGTGGCCGCTCCCCAGAGGTCCGTGTGGCCGCTCCCCAGAGGTCCGTGTGGCCGCTCCCCAGAGGTCCGTGTGGCCGCTCCCCAGAGGTCCGTGTGGCCGCTCCCCAGAGGTCCGTGTGGCCGCTCCCCAGAGGTCCGTGTGGCCGCTCCCCAGAGGTCCGTGTGGCCGCTCCCCAGAGGTCCGTGTGGCCGCTCCCCAGAGGTCCGTGTGGCCGCTCCCCAGAGGTCCGTGTGGCCGCTCCCCAGAGGTCCGTGTGGCCGCTCCCCAGAGGTCCGTGTGGCCGCTCGCATGCAGGCACCTTTTTTTTCTGCCTTTAACTTCGTGTTTTCAGCGCAGCGCTAAACGCTGCCGATGGCTACCATTGATTTCATTGGGACGTCTCAGACGAGCGGTAAATGCCGTGTTTTTAATGCCGTTTTCCAAGCGCTTCCTATTCTTGTGCATTTCTGCGTTTTTACAGCTGGATGCTTTGCGCATTGACATGAATGGTAGACCGTGCGAACCGCGTCTTCAGCAGCATGTTCCAGTTCTGGCATTATCTGCTTGGTTGCATTTCTAAGTGTGCTGAAAAGGCGTGTGACCGCGGCGTTAAACAGCGTCTTTACCAGCGCGTGTGTGAGGGCGGCCGAAGGGGGGGTCTTAGGCCTCTTTCACACAAGTTTTTTTTCAATGGAGCCTCTCGGACATCTGCGGTGAAGCGCCGCGGTCTTCTAGCGGAGTCAGTTCTATCTTGGGGCGTTCAGCGAAAACAAAAGTGCGCTTTACTGCGTTCACGTGTGAGGGAGGCCTTGAGCTGCTCTCGCACATGAACGCGGCAAAGCACCGTGATTTCAAACTTTCACATTCGGCCGACGGCGTATTTTAGCGCACCCCATCGTGGTAATGAGGTGCGCTAAACACAAATATAGAACAGACTCCGCTTAAAAATCGCGGTACTGGGAAAAAAATGATAAAGGGCTAAAATGAAGAGAAATTGAATACTCTCCTACCCAGGCGCCTCTTGTCCAGTGCTGCCGCCCCAGTGCCCACCACACACAACCTGGAAGAAGCGGTGGCCAGTCATACGCCGTTTATTGGGTACATGGCCGCTGAAGTCTGTGTCTGGCTGAGAGGTCACACGCACAATAAATGGCGCATAAACCACCCACTGCTGCCTCCAGGATGCGTGTGGCGGGCACCAGGGCTGCTGCACTGGATGGGGAGTTGGCGGGGTAGGCAAGCATTCAATTTTTCTATTTTAACCCTTTTTGTCTTTTTTTTTTCTTCTCCCTAAAAATCCCTTTAAAGGACTCTATCAGTGGCTGTCCTCTCTGGCTGAAGGCCCATTTACATGGAACGATGATCGATCAAAAATCACTAAAAAGCGATTGTTTGAGCGATAATCGTTGCGTCTAAACGCGCGGCCATCGTGAACTGCTAGCTGATCGTTAAATTCAGGCCAACCTAAAAATCGTTGCGGTCTTATCAGCAGTTCTCCATGGGGAGCGCTGATAGCATTGTTACCCGTCGGAGAACAAGGGAGCTGAATGGAGATACGAGCCCTCCGGCTATTAACTGCATTCAGCTAAGGCTTCATTTACACACTAAATTGCTATTAAGTAGCTGCTTAATAGTTTATGCAAAATGATCGCTCAAAGCTGTCACTGCCGTTTGAGGGATCTTTGAGCGATCATCTGCCCATGTAAATGGGCCTTTCTAGAGGGGATCCCTGAGACAGTAAATGGAGAAGGGTTGTCCCCAGATATAAACGTATCCTCTAGCTGTAGTATAGTGATTAGTGGGGGTTCAACAATTTGGGACCGCCGCTGATTGAGACCGGGGGTTGGAAGTCTCCCCGTATGAACATGTCTGCACACTGCTGCTTGCTGCCTCCATAGAGGTGAATAGACCTGTAGTGAGCGTTCCTGACCAGTGCGTACTGGGGGACTCGCCCCCCCATGATCTATGGAGTCCCGGCGGTGGCATGTATCGTCTATCCTGTTAGAGTGATTAGCATTCATTTAATGGCTGGATAATGCAGAACTTAGTGATAGTCCAATGAGACGCTGCAGGGACTGAGCGGCAGACGGGGATTCATTCACTCGCCACTCAGTTTATGCAGGCATTGCCATCAAATGCCAATCACCCCATGTTACTCTGGATGGAAGCGAGTGGCTGGAAGGACCTCCGTCGTCCCACCTTCACATCTGGGGTTTGGACCGCTTTCTCTTCTGCATTGGAGCCGCCGGTGGGAAGTTCTGTGACAGATCCGGCTCAAAATGAGGGACGAAAAAGCGTTGGATGCAGCAGTGTTTCTTCCATCCAAAGCCGGGCGGAAAGTGGACAGACCCCGTTATAGACAACGGGGTCCGTCCGGCGCGGTCTGGTTCCGTCCAGAGCTGGAGCCGTTTGGCTGCGGGGGTTCCCCTTTACTGTTCCCCAAACGGAGCAGAACAGTGGAATCCCCAAGGAGTAACGAGTTCAGGAAAGTTTTTGTTTTTTAGGCCTGAGTGTAAACAACACTACTATTCCCCAACAGTGAGCAAACCTTAGACAATGCGAGGAACTGAAAGTGGCAGAACGTCTTCATGTACGCAGTGATCAGTATTTACGGTTTATCTACTATAAACCCCTTTTAGTAAATGGAAACTCCGGATTAATAAAAAAAAAAAAGGGATCAATAGTTTGTTGAAAACGGGCCCTGATTGGGTAGGATCTTTGGGGCTGCTGGCCCGATCCCTCACCTCAGTTGGCCTGTTATTTGTAGGTCTGGTGTTGTGTGGGCGGCCCTCACTGCTCACTCTTAAAGGAGCCTGTTACCAGGTGCGCTCTACCCAACCATGGGCAGCGTCAACCCAGGACAGGTATGTACAAGGCGCTCATATGTCGTGTTCTGGAAAACTGCGCCATTTCTGAATAAACGTACTGTGAAGATGTTGGGGTTGTGCCATGCTTTACCCAGCCACATCATTTAGTGTGACGGCTCTCTTCTGTTTGTATATCGAGGAAGAGCTGTCACTGTAGATGATGCAGGCGGGAACGGCCCGGCCCCATGACTCGGAGCGCCGTCTGGGCAGTATGTTTATTCTGGATCACCACAGCGTTTCAGAACAAGACATGGGTGCTGGACATGTATGCCCTGGTCCATGCTGCTCGTGGTACGGATGGCACGCACCTGGTGTCGGCTTCTCTTTCATTGGTGATGTCGAAATGTCAATGGCATCAATTCAAAGGAATGGACAGACTGATCATTGTACTGTGACAGGTGGGAGCTGCTCTATCCTTCAAGGGGTTAACAGCCCAAATATTTAATAAGCCTGTCCTTAGTGGTGATGGTGGGGGAATCGTACTCTTCTCGATCGATCTCTTCTGCCAGCACCTGGTCCCCCGCTGTAGCTGCAGGTAATGGTGGGGCCTAGCTGCTGATGGGCAGGGGCATCAGATGAGGCAAGAGGGGTTTTTTTGGTTTTATGTTTTTCCACCACCCTGATTAAAATAAAAATGGAGGGCTGGATAACCTCTTTCAGTGCTCCTCTCCAGCTACTAGAGGGGTATTTATGATGGCCTGTGACAGGGGTTACCCAGTTGGGACCTCACCGACCAGGTTTTGTGTCTGATCGTTACACTAAATGATGCTTTAACACTTGTATTCTTCATTCTAGGTGTTTCCAGTTTGCATATCACATAGCGGATTGCTTATCCCTCATGCGTCATCCTGTGAGCGGGTGCCCCCTGTACGGAGGACTCTGCACCATGTCATAGAAGCGCCCTCACCCTTTAGTTGTTGACTTTCTCACCTGCACAATGAAATTCCGAGACCAGGTGAGCACCTTATCCGAGTGGTTCAAGGGCTGGAACGAGTGCGAGCAGACGGTGGCCCTTCTTTCGCTCCTGAAGAGGATTACCAGGACCCAGGCACGATTCTTACAGCTATGCTTGGAGCACTCCCTGTCAGACTGCTCCGAAATACACCTGCTGGAGTCCGAGGCCAACAGTGCAGGTGAGTGACCAGGAGACCCAACCTCCACCTAATACCAAATAGAGCTGGATGGGTCCTAGATGCAAAGGAGTCACGGCCGGGCCGGGATGGCTTTGTCCGCTCTGCCAGACACTTTTTTTTTGCAATTGTCTAATGCATCTATCATGAAAACTGAAGAGACTTTGCAATGGTTCTTGATTAAAACCTTCCTATCATTTATATGGTTCCAATGCAGGTCTATGTGTATCCATGGTAACAGACTGCAAACAAACCCTGTGTCGTCTGGCCCTACAGTCTTAGGCGGCTCCCACACGACCATATGTAGAAATACTGCGATTTGTTTTTGTTCTCCAGTGTCTTACTGCGTGCAGCGCTGCTCTTGTGTGCGTGCCGCCTGTGGATTATAATTTATTTTGTTTTCCTGTGTATCTTTGCACAATAAAAATGCAAACAAGCTGATAATAAGAGCCCACTGAAATACATGGGGGGGGGGTAGTATAAAAACACTAGATGAGACCCCACTGAAATACATGGGGGGTTAGTATAAAAACAGTAGATGAGACCCCACCGAAATACATGGGGGGTTAGTATAAAAACAGTAGATGAGACCCCACCGAAATACAAGGGGGTTTAGTACAAAAACACTAGATGAGACCCCACTGAAATACATGGGGGGGTGGGGGGGGTAGTACAAAAAACACTAGATGGGGCCCCACTGAAATACATGGGGGGGGGGGGGTAGTACAAAAAACACTAGATGGGGCCCCACTGAAATACGTGGGGGGTTGGCATAAAAACAGTAGATGAGACCCCACTGAAATACATGGGGGGGTTAGTATAAAAAACACTAGATGGGGCCCCACTGAAATACATGGGGGGGGGGGGGGTTAGTATAAAAAACACTAGTTGGGGCCCCACTGAAATACATGGGGGGGGGGGGGTTAGTATAAAAAACACTAGATGAGACCCCACTGAAATACATGGGGGGTTTAGTATAAAAACATTAGATGGGGCCCCACTGAAATACATTGGGTTTGCGTGAGCCCCCCTGGTATGAGTCGCCTTACACTCTCATTCCTCCCTTGCTGAATGTATGCATAGAAGGGAGTGACGGCAGCCATCGGACCGCAGCGGATCTGCTTCTTGTCTCCCCCGGTGACATATAGGTCTGCATAGGAGCTGTAGGCACAAGGTGATAGAAGGCTCCCCGCTCGTGTGATCCTTCGTTATATTCCTGTTCTCTGCGGTCGCCAGTTTCTCAGACTCATCCGATGCCTAAGTAAAACAATCCAGGTATAAGGCTGCCTTCACACGAGCGAGAAAACCGCGCAAGAGTTGTGCGTTACGAGACACACGAATATGAACCCCATTCTTTTGAAGGGTGTCATATACATGGGCGATGTTTTCCTGCATGGCACTGCGCTCGTGGCATCTTCTATATTGTACCTGCTCTCGCGTTGCACCGCCTATTGTCTTCAATGGGGCTGGCGGCAGCATCGCACCGCCTGCTCGGCGCTCATGATGCGATTCAAGGTCTCCCATTTAAAACAATGGGAGAAAATCAGCGATCCTCCGCTGACTGCCGCGGGGGAGGATCGCTGCTTCCCCAAAGTGATGTGAGGCTGTTGTGATATAAAACCTCCTCGTTTTGTCGGGGAGCGCGATATGTGCCTGTGAATCACGGCCCGCCATCGTACTCTAAGCCTTGGGCTGCTGTCAGGCGATCTATTGGAAGCCTCTGTATTCACACGGCTGTATCACGGCTCCCCTTAGATGCGCGGCGCGCCCGGTTTGTCTGGTTTTGGTTCCGTTTCGGCATTTGCTGTTGCACAAATACAGATCAGCATTTGTCCAGTAGAAAATAAAAGCGATGAGAGAATACGGAGGCGACCGCTGACGACAGCCGGTTGTCATATCCTCTATAACACTGTCTATTAGGGACCTGTACAAGACGTCTGAAACCGCTCGAAGGGAAGGATCTGCAACTTAGATAGTTTTGTTGCGTTTCTTTGACTTATTTTATTATCTGTGAATGAAGATCTTCCCCCCCCCCCATGTCAGACTTCCTTTCGGCGCTCCGGTACTTTGACGGACAAGTCTTGCATTTCGGAGGACCTTTCATGCTGGGTCTGCGGTGGGTGTGAACATCGTGTGCACCCAGCACATGGCACGATGCTGCCGCTGCCACCCACGTTGAAAGCAATGGGCGCTATGATACGAGAGCATGCCCAAAGATAGAACATGCAGGCGAATTGTTTTCCGCGTCGCGGTGCCATACAGGCAAACCTCCCTTGTGTGTATGACCCACCCAAAAGAGCGGGGCTCATATTTGTACGTCTCGCAACACACAAATGTGGCGTGATTATTTTTGCCGTGTGACGGCAGCTAGAAGAGCTGCGTAAAAGATGGGCTTGAGGGGCTCTTCTGGTGCCGCACGTCTGCTGTGGAATGCTAATCAAATGTTAGTCTGCACCGCGGTCCTGCTGTAGATTGTCTGTAGCTCTATACCCCATCACCTCCCCTGGGCGCTTCACAAGTGTTTACTCCCAGGTTGCCATGGATACGACCTGTCGGCTTTCCGGTGCTACAGGACAGCCTTGTCAGTAGGAATGACCAGGGACCGTTTTTCTTTGCCTTCAGTTCTCAGGATCAGATTGCTGACCAATGGCAGTACAGCACTTAGCAGGGACCGGCACGGGGACTTGTGAGAAGGGGGGTTCCATGCCACATATTAAGCGGGGGTGCGGTGGCCGTCTTGGAAAATAGTGATGTGGGGAAACCTCCGAGATGGCGGGCCGGATAAGAAGGTCGTGACTACATGATTTATGCCCATAAACATGGCGTAAACACCTTAGAAATCTGGAATCTTTGAAAACTCTTCACAATCAGAGTACCCCTGTAAGTTTGACACCCCGGTATAACCAGCGTTATATTAGTAATGCCATATGTTGTGTTTTTTGGGGTGTCATTCTCTCTATATATCTTTGGGGCAGCAAGAATATTGTTTCTCCTTAAGGAGACCTTTTCAAGCCATGCATGCTCCTCTGGGAAATATGCAAATAAGGGAGATGGAAGAATACCTCTGCAGCACCACCTATTAGAAGGCAGCCGTCCTGCAAGTCAATGTCAGACCCTTTTATACAGGTCTTAGAACAATGATTGGGAATTGAAAACTAAGCCAGAATGCATCCACAGACGGCTGCTTCAGGTTTTTGCCCTTCATCCGTGTGCGGTAGGATCCTGGCTTGGCTAGTGAGTCGGTGTTGTGGGTCGGGAGGGGTAACTATTCCCATTCACTCTTATAAGGTTTATAGAAAGAGTCTTACCACTGGCTTGCAGGAATGCTGCCTTCCAGTAGGTGGTGCTGCAGAGGGATTGTTCCATTTTTCTCTGTATATCCCTGTATAACTATGCAGAGAAAAATAGAAAAACCCAGTAGCCGGGTTATCGGGGTAGGACTTGTATCCATTACACTGCATGGGGCTTGATAAACGTGGGGCGGCCCGAGGTCGGGTAGGAATCGCTCTTTTCAGGATGGTTGTAAGCAGTAGTAGCATTGCTGTAAAGCATAGGCTGTTGGAAATGGCGAGCTCCCAGATCTGCGGGGTATAACCCAGGGATTATTTTCCATGCTACCATAGTAGAGGCTACCGTGTTATCGGCTCACTGCACTACGGATGGAGTTTACTAAAAGGAATTGTAAACTCGGCAGGATCCGAATATGAAAGGCTCTCTTCTTCCAGTCCTGCGCTGGTTCTGTCCTGGTTTTTGTCTTTTGTTCAGCCAGCATAGGCACAGACCCCCTAGAGGTTAAGTGGCACAGAGACCCCTTTGGTTTCCATCCCTGTCAGTTTTTTTAGGTAGATGAAAAGAATCGTCCTCAATACTTTTTCTAGCCAGTTTAAAAGGCCGACTAACAGAAACTGTGAAAAGGGGGACCAAAGCAGCCGGCCGCACATCGGCACCCATAGTCTGTCCCAACGCATCCGTCTTCAGTGTGTAAGATAGAAACCGGGGGAGAACCCTGCTGGGCTGTAAAACCTCAGACGTGAAGGTGATCTTACCCATGAGGGCTCCAATGGAAATGGCGTGATCAATAATAATGTGTTTATCGTTTTCTTATCTGTAACCGGTTTCTTGTACTTGTCTACAGTTCTCATTAGTCAGTGGCACCAAGAGTCAAAAGAGAAGGTGATCTCGTTGCTGTTGTCCCATCTGCCTCTGCTGCAGCCCCGCAACACAGAAGCGAAATGCGAGTACATGAAACTGCTGCAGAAAGTGCTGGCGTACACCACCGAGAGCAACCTGTACATCGAAGAGAGCCGCCAGCTTCTGTCCTATGCCCTGATCCACCCGGCCACCACGCTGGATGATCGCAACTCTTTGGCACTGTGGCTTAACCATCTGGAAGAGCGAATGTCCACAAGCTACAGCCGACACGGCACACACCTGCGACAGGGCTCTGACGAATGGCAGGCCCCAGGAGAACCCAACATGGGAGAGTCTGGGCATAGTTGGCATGAAAAACCAATGCGAGAAAATGGACTTATGCCCTTCCCTTCTTCCAGTTCGGTGCCCTCTGCCATCCAGAATGTGGGTGGTAGCACAGGTAAGAGTGATTTAGTGATACACTGTAGATGCTACACAACATCCACTTGAGTTGTAGCATTACTGTCTCTAAAGATGGCGCTGCCACTTGTTGTTGCTCTTCATGTACAACCGCTTATGACATGGTGTCTCCGAAGACTTCTGACATATTCCATTCTGTTACAGTGCTCTCCTGCCAAATGCACCCAAGTCCTTTGAAACGCTCCATGTCCTTGATTCCCACCTCCCAGCAAACGTCTAACGAATGGGGAGGGACTGAGGAGGCTGCCGGCCGTCCCGTCTTCCTCACCCCAGACCACGCTCCCCTCTCCCCACAGAGCAGCGTGGCTTCCTCGGGCAGCGAACAGACGGAGGAGCTCGGCTCCGGACGCAACACATTTCAAGAAGATGGAAGTGGGATGAAAGGTACCAAACGCCAGAAATAATTCCATGTGTCTCAGAGCTTTGGGTTCATTGTCCCACAGTGGGCATTCATCGCCATCTGTAGAATGTGTTTAAGGGTACGTCCATTCGCCGCAGATTTTGGTACAAATCTGCAGCATTTATGTTTTGATGCGGGTCCCTGGCTGATTACACCCTGTGGATCCGCATCAAACTTGACACCAATGGTTTTTGACACTGATGACGGTGTGGATCTTCTGCAGCAGTTCTGCTATGTGTGAAGGTACACGGGCGATTGCATGAAGACTCGCGCCATTTAAGATCTACTATTTTATTTTTTTTTACACACAACACATAAACGTTCACTTCTGGTTCTTTTTTTATTGTCTCCATGATGAAATGCGTTACAAACACGGATCACACTGGTATTGTGCGGGCGCAGGCAGTTTTTTTCCTTTTTTGTCTTCAATGTCCTACTTTTGTCAGGAAATTAAACAAAAGGACGCGCTGTTTTTTTTTGTTTTTTGTTTTTTTTTTTCTGATTGTCCCTCTGAGAAAAAACCCACCATGTGACTATCCCTATTCAAATCCATTTATGTCCACCCTAAGGGCTTATTTACACGGGCGAGGAAATCGGGCAAGTTCTTTGCTTTTGCGCGATGTACGAATGCCTAGCCAAGTTCACTGCAGTCCTATATTCTCCAAGTTCTTTTGGCCCCATTACCCATAGCCCCCCAGGACAGAGGGTTTTGATTGTTTTTTTTTTTTTTTAATGTTTTTGACTGCTAATCCTAAACACCATTTTTGTTTTTTACCTTGCAGATGTTCCCACGTGGCTGAAAAGTTTACGCCTGCACAAATACGCATCGCTATTTTCTCAGATGAGCTATGAGGAAATGATGATGCTGACGGAGCAGCACCTTGAATCACAAGTAAGCAGGCAGCGCTTCCTTAGTCGTACTTCTCAGGGGAGTCTTATCTCCATACCCTGGACAACCTTACCTTTCTGAGGGATTATTTCCATCTGATCTTTCTTTTTAATTGGCATTTACTTCTATGGCTGCCGATGCTTTGTTATGTTAACATGGCGGCTCAGTAGTTACAATTGTCTTGCAGCGCTGGGCTCCTGGGTTCAATTCCTACATGGGCACGGAGTTTGTATGTTCTCACCGTGTTTTGCATGGGTTTCTTCTTGGTGCCTACACTCCAAAAAACATACAGATGGGTCTACTGGTTTCCCATTAAATTAGTCCTAATTAATGTGGGGTCTATCTGGAGAAATTAATTATGAGCCCCATTGGGCACAGGAATTGATGTGAGTGCTGACCATCTCTGTACGGCGTTGCAGAATATGTTGGTGCCATGTAAGCGACATGATTGAATAAAGAACATGGATGGTATAGGATCTTCAACTTTAACCCCTGTGGTTTCTAAGTTGGTCATAATAATGGTGTGAATTATATTCTGCTTCCCACATGATGAGACCCACCGTATCGGACCTCAGACACCATAGAAGGCTTCATCCTTCACACCGATCCTCTTCTGCAGCCCCTCCAGACACGCGGCATACACACGAGTGGCTATCTGTAGTACTGGGCTGACCTGTGGTACTGAACACATCCACACTTGCATGTCCACCATGATCACTTCTGATGTGAAGGCCAATGTATATGACAGACTCACTGACTCTTTGCTCTTGCCTTTCTTCCAGAATGTTACTAAAGGGGCCCGGCATAAAATTGCTCTGAGCATCCAAAAGTTACGCGAGAGACAGAGCGTGCTGCGTTCACTAGAGAAGGTAAGTCCATTGCTGGAAAGTATGTATTCTATTATCTGTCCCCATCCTAAGGAGCTTTCCCTAAGGACTGACTGTTGCTTATCAGGTGTCTTCACAGAGCCGCCCTTTCTCTGCATTCACAGGAGCCCCAAGGTGCTTCCTAGAAGTGCCGTAACACAAAGCAGCCGGCGTTCACATAGCTGCCCAGAAAAACCATTGAACGTGCAAATGACCGTCTACTCACAGGGTGTATTCACACAGGGGATCATTAGTTTATTCCATGCAAGTTTTGTCCCAGATGGAGAGAACTCGCACAGGAGAAGAACCCATTCATTTGAATGGATTAATTCACATTTACTATTTTTTTTCTCTCCAACCAATAGTCCGGACTGCACGTCCTGTAGTGCAATTCTTCAAGGATCGCCTATTATTTTCTGTAAACGCAATAAAAAAAAATCCTCTCACTCGCACGCCGTGCGCGGGGTCTTTGTTTTCATGCAAGTGCAATGGTTTTTACTCGTTTTATTGAGCAATCAATCTACCATACAGTATGCAAATGAATGAGAACTTTTGCATAAACCATGAATGCTTCAATTACATAGAGACGTTATCCACCTTTGATACAAGTGCGAGGCGTTTCTAGCGCAGGTTAACATGGGGACCACATGACGATAGAACCAAAAAGGTGCAGAGCAGAAAACTGTCAGGTTATCATTGACCAAAGTCGCCCGTGTGACTGCAGCCTTACACATGAGTGATGATCATTAGTTGTGCTGAGACATCAGTCATAGCGGAGATCTCTATGCAAGTTTGTTCACAAGGCATTCAATTACGAACAACTGTGACTTTACACTCGGCAGTTTCTGATCAACCAGTGACTAGTTTTTGGTAAGCGGAAACGACTAGCGACTCATCATTGGTCACCGTGCAGGTAAACCTGGTTACGCTGAATAATTTTCATTTGAATTTGCTCTTTTGAGCGATTTATGCAGCTTGTAGCGCCAGTCCTGGTGATAATGAAGAGTTTGGTACCATGTCAGCCAGTAGAGCAAAATGTTCCAGTAAGAGAAACCAATTAATCTTGTAGATGTGATTATCTTTTAATGACTAACAAAAATGCGTGATGTTACAGCGAGCTTTCTAACCTCTCGGGGTTCTTCAGGCTTAATGGAATAGATCTATAGAGGTATACATATAAATATACACATACAAATGCAAAGGCACAGACATGGTGTGATTGATTTGTACTTAAAACCATTCCAGAACAGGATGAGTAAATACTTAGTATGTGAGAGTTTTATGGTCTCTAATTGGTGTTAGGGGGTCACCAGGCCAGCGTGTTATATCTGCTCCAGATTTCTCATATTCTCCACTGATGCAAAAAGCCCCCTCGGAGGTTCAGTCCAGTCTTGACAGTGTCAAAGATGGCTTTAAACTTGTACTCCCAAATCCTCCTGTGATGTTGAGATTTGAAGTTGCCTCTTAATATAACTTTCATGCGTTCTATGTTGTGTACGTTGCTAGAAAAGTGCTCGGCCACTGCTGTGTTGGGGATCCGTATCCTGTCCGCGGTCCGTACATGTCAGCAGGTCTTACAGCTCCTTACATTACAGGGATCTTATAGTCCTGCTGTGTGTTGGGGATCTGTATCCTGTCCGCGGTCCGTACATGTCAGCAGGTCTTACAGCTCCTTACATTACAGGGATCTTATAGTCCTGCTGTGTGTTGGGGTTATGTATCCTGTCGGCGGTCCGTACATGTCAGCAGGTCTTACAGCTCCTTACATTACAGGGATCTTATAGTCCTGCTGTGTGTTGGGGTTATGTATCCTGTCTGCGGACCGTACATGTCAGCAGGTCTTACAGCTCCTTACATTACAGGGATAAGTTCCTTTTTGTGTGTCAGAGGTTAATGCACTCCTGATTATAAAGTTCCTCAAATTAGGAGGGTTCCTGGAACACAGAGGGGAGGGTCCGGGAATATGGTGGTCAGACGGTCATCCTTGTGTAGGTACGGTGGAGTTTCCTTACGGTTTTCCTTAGTACCTCCAGCTGTGGGTTGTAGGTCACTACTAGAGGCACACGATTGTTTCCTTCCTTCTCCTTGTATTGGAGTAGTTGATTCCTGGGGATCCAGGTGGCTCTGATGATTTGGTCATCAATTGAGGTGGGATGGTAGCCCTGACTTATAAATGTCCTTTTCAGATGGTATAGGTGTTCCTCTGTTGGGTTGGAGCAGATCCGGTTATACCTGGTGGCCTGGCTGTAGACTTTTTGATGTGTTTAGGATGGAAACTGATGGAGCATTTTTCTAGTCATGGACACAACATAGAACACATGAAAGTTAAATTAAAAGGCAATTTCAAATCTCAACGTCACCGAAGTATTTGGGAGTACAAATTTATAAGCATCTTTGACATTGTCATGACTGGACTGAACCTTGGAGGGGGCTGCTTGCATCAGTGGAGAATATAAGAAATCTGGAGCAGAGATAACACGCTGGCCTGGTGACCCCCTAACACAAATGAATAAATTACATACTGCGTGCATGCACCTCTTCGGATCTATTCCATTCAGCCTGAGAAAGAACCCTGAGAGGTTCACAAGCTCGCTATTACATCACGTATTTTGTTAGCCATTAAAAGGTATCATATCTACAAGACGACTCTGTTTCCAGCAAGACAAACCATCACATTTAATAATACAATAGGACAGAAGATCTGGAGACAAATGTTAAAAAGTAACCCTGTGTAGCTTTTAAAGGCAGCATCCCATGACTAAGATCATACTCCTTGTATAATTATAAGATTTGCCACCCACATGCTGTTGAAAGAAAAAATCTAGTAAAGTTGCGTCATTTATCTGTGTGTTAAGGCGCCACCTAGTGTTCAATGTGTAGCGGTGCGCACGTCATCCTACTGAGCTGCATGCTGGAGGGGACACGCTCAGTCACCCCTCCCTCCTAACCATCCCCTGTCACTGCAGAGCCGCTAATAGCAATGGTTTTCTGCCCTGCTTGTCGGGAGGAGCAGAACCTCTGCAGCACATGGCGGTATACAGCTGAGGAGATGGGACTAGATTGTCAGCTGCCAGGGGGGAAGGACACATGAGAGCAATATATGCTGCAAGATGGTTTGTCTATGCCAGAGCTCCTTGTAATTGACAGCATTTCAGCTTCTGATTTACGTGAGACCTGGAATCCAATAACCTGTGAATGTCTTTTGATAGGATATTCTAGAGGGCGGCAATGTCCGCAATGCTCTGCAGGAGCTGCAGCAGATCGTCATCACGCCTATCAAGTACTACCGCCCTAATCAAACTGAATTGGTAAGCAGCGAGCAGACTTGCCAACACAGGCCCAATCAGGACTCTGCCAGCAAGGGCTCCGATGAGAATGAGCCACCCACAGGGCTGACAGCTGATGGCTTCCAGCAACAAAGTACCCCGACTGGTGACTTGGAGACATCTGTGCCACCTATAGCAGATGGCGACATCCCGGGACAACTTACACGAGTACTGGGTAAAGGTGAGTGTGCTGTTGGCAGATCCTTGCTGTGTGCGTTATGACCGGTCCGGTGTGATCTGACGCTTCTCCCATTACAGTTTGCACGCAGTTGTTGGTCTCCCGGCCGGATGAGGAGAATATAACTTGTTACCTGCAGCTACTAGAAAAGTGCCTGACACATGAGGTATGTATAATAGTGCCTTACATAACGGGCGACTACCTAAGTGACCTTATGCAAATATCTGATTTACCCATGATGCTTCCTTCTGTCCTCTGTTCCTTCAGGCGTTTACCGAGACACAGAAAAAAAGAATACTGTCCTGGAAACAACAGGTCCTGAAGCTACTCCGGACATTTCCCCGCAAGGCTTTACTGGAAATGCAGGGGTACAGACAACAGAAGGGGTGCAGGTGGGCTGTATACGGGAGCCGTAGGGTGCAGGAAAGGGGTTGGAACAATAAAGGATGCTAGATGCTTAGTGATCAGATCTAGTATTCAGCAGTTCTATGTTTGGCTCTCCTCGACTATCGTCTTATTGGCCAATCGATAGAGAAGGTATACTATGAAGTGTGTGGGTTTATTTTTAACTTACATGGGAGAGGTACGCTGTTAAACGTCACATCCCTCGGGCTCTGCTCACACCCCATGTGACCCTTTTTGCCTGGCATACGCATCTGTATACCAAGAATCTATATTGTAATGTTCCCGGGCGTTCTATGAGAGCAAACGTGGCAAGGGTCCCTTTCAGTACACATCTGAATAGTGATGAAGAATAGCGTAGCCTACCCTTCTGTCCGTTATGTATCCTCTAATTACCGATGTTCTTGTCTTGATAGCTGGGCATTTGCTTCAAATTCCCTCCCCATAGCTGGATCTGTGGGGCCATCCTTGGCACGAAGAGGGCAGCGCCCATTTCAGATGCCACCAAGGGCTGTACCACCTTCCCGGATTGGTGTAATGAGTCCTGGATCAATTGGAGGTGTCTCTCCACGACATGCACTTACCAGCCAAAGCACTGGGAGCCAGGGTCGACAGGTGAGTAGCCGTGATTTTGGGGAGCACAGTGTGAGATGGTTCAGGAATAGACCAGAACTTGAGTTTTGTTGTTTCTTGTAGAATCTGTGGTTTGCCAATCCTGGAGGAAGTAACAGTATGCCGTGCCAGAGCCACAGCTCTGTGCAGCGCACCCACTCGTTGCCCGTACACACTTCTCCGCAGAGCATCCTTAAGTTTCCTCCTGGTAAGTTATTGAAATAGATGCGCAGTCTCAGACTTATGACTCCATATTGAGCTAATAATATTAACCCCTTCCCGCCCCATGACGTAAGGTTACGTCATGGGAGCGGGGTACTTCCCGCAAAATGACGTACCCCTCATAGCAGATCTCGCGCTATCCCGCAGCGGGAGACGGCTGTCACTAGTAGCTGGCGTCCCGCTGCGACAGCGGGGGGCATCGAATGGAGATGAAGAAATACCAAGAAGCATGTTTCTCAAGGATGTACCAAAAATACCAAAAATCGTTTGGTCCTCAACGCCAAAATAGGCCATGTCCTTAAGGGGTTAAAGGATCCTGTGGATAGGCCATCAATAATAGATTTGCAGGGCCCGCCACCTGGAATACTGCTGATCAGCAGCTCACCAAGCCGGTGCACAGATCTGATTTCTGTTGGAAGCAGACGGCTCAATTCTCTGCAGTGGCCAGTCTTGGTATGACGGGCAAAGAGAATAGGAACGTGGCCAGCAATACCAAGCATGACCACTGCAGTGGGAACAGAGCTGCCTGCTTCCTGCAAAAATTGGCTCAGTGCATTGGGCCAGCGAGAATTCTGGACTGCGGACCCTCGCCGATCTACAATCGGATGACGTATCCTTAGGACAGGTCAGCAATAGGTTACAAATAAAGAACCCCTTTAATTGCTGTATTTACATTGAACCATGTAAGTGCTTGTCCGCGCGAGTGTTCGGTTTCCTTTTCACTGTCCGTTTTTGGAGCAGAGAAGCCGAAATAAAAATGAATTAAATGGGGGGGGGGGGGGGGGTTCTTTTTTAAATCCAGTAAAATCAATCGGGGGGAGAAACCGAAATGCTTCCATTTGATTCTCTTCCGTTTCTAAAATTAAACAAATGGCGCCGCAGTCTGCGCTTCTGTTTTTTTTTTTCTTTAAACCTGTTGAAATCAATTTTAGGAGGTAAAAAACCAAACCTTTTTTACTTTTATTTCTCTGCTCCAAAAATAGAACAGAAGTCGTTAGCGCTAATGAGGGCGAACCGTGAAATGGCCACAATGTAAACGTGCTTGTGTCTTGTTCTTCCTTCATAGATTGCCAGGTTCCTGGAGCAGATCTGGAGATAAATCCTCGGCTGGAGTCTTTATGCCTGAGTATGACCGAGCATGCGCTGGAGGGTGAGTCCACGTCTGTGGGGCTATGGGGGGGCCCAGCCTTCACCCCAGACTTTTTCCAGATGGGGCTATTCCTGTTTAGTGTAAAGCAATGGTCTCTATCCTTCTGGCTCTCCAATGAACTACACCCCCCAGCATTCCCTGACAGTCTGCGGTTGCTGTTTTATCTTTGAAGCAGCTGGAAAGTCACAGGGTGGAGATGACTGGTGGAAAGGCTGCCAGGAAGTCTCACTTGGTGATGCCTATTAGTTCTACTTAATGGCCAAGAGAACTTACAGAAGGGAGAAGAACATATAATTCAAAAGATTTGTCCCACAAAATGAAGGTTATCCCCTATCCTGTGGGTAAGGACTAGCATCAGGTTGGTGAGGGTCCAACTGCTGGGACCCCTCACCGATCACGAGAATGAGTGGTGGTCATGCATGTGCACCACCAATCCATTCATTTTTGGAACTGCAGGAGGTAGCTGAGCTCAAATTCTTGGCTCTCTTTAGCAGTCCCGTTTAAATGCAGCCTGCATTTCTGATCACCGCTCCATTCGGGGAGCATTGACACCCCTGTTGCCATCGGTGGTGTGGTGTGGGGGGGGGGGGTCCCCAGCAGTTGAAACCCCACCGATCAGATAATAAGCCGCTGTCCCCAGGATAAGGGATTAGTTCATTTTGTGGAGCAATCCCTTATAAATGGTTGGTCTGGGTTTTTGCGACCAATGATAGATCACCAGTAGTTGATCCATAGGCGGCTGCCAATCAGCTGATTCTCTGGCCTACTGTCGGTGCAGCTTAGCCAGACATTGCCATCAGTGGGCAGTTGAGGAAGCGTACTAGCTGGCTTTACTCCTATTGAAATCAATGGCAGCGCCGCACTTCTATTACACTCCCGGCTCCTCATTACGGTCAGTACCAGATGTCCAGTCCGTCCATAATAAGGAGCAGGAAGAAGTGCGGCGCTGCCATTGATTTCAATGGAAGTAAAGCCAGCTAGTACACTTCCTCTGCTGACAATGAGCGGGCCGGACGAACAGCTGATGGATGGGGATCCTGAGCGGCAGACCTACCCAGAGGTCATCGGTTGTATAAGCATGGAGTACTCTAGTAGTGGGTGCAGATAGATCTGTCAGAGTTGCTGCCTTTTAGGACATAACTTCCATTTAACCCATTGTAAACGTTTTTCTTTCCCAACAGAGGGGACAGACAAGACCTCGACAATCTGACAACACTCGTCAAACCCTCCTCTACAAGGAACTGCAGATTCTATACCTTCCCATGACCTCGGCCAGGGAAGTGACAGAGCTTTCCCACAATACCCCCTGAGGCCATCACTACATCATCCACTCACTGCGTTCTAATACTCGTTTCAGTTATCATAACTTTTTAACTTTGGTTTAATCTCCAAATACACACGGCACCGCTAAGCATTCATGTTGAGGAAGGAGCTTTTTCTGTCTATACGTGCTTACCATGACATGGTAATGTCGGGGGGAGCTTAAGGAAGAGTCTTTTCTGGTGCACACACTTAAACCCACCATGCACTTGGAGGGTTACGGTGGCAGCCTGGTTGTGATGATCAGGAAGAAGCATAACTTTGCCAAGACATGCGAAAGCCAGGCAGGCGTGGTTTGCTGAGCAACGGTGGAGCCAGGAGCTCCAGAGAAGGAACCTCTGCCAGGCATACACACTAAGCTAAGGAACAGGAAGTGTTCCCATTAGATGAACTGGCACCTGTCAGACGGGATGCTGCTCTGTGCAGTCACTTGTCTACTGCCGATCAGGCAGGAGCAACGGACACAACGGCGGATGTGTCCCACATCAGGGCAGTCCAGCCGGCACAGAGAGATTTGCAGGCGTCCCCAGTGTTTCTAGTGCTGCACTAGTAATGCTGGTCAGTTTCTGCATGCGAGGATGGCACATGATCCATGTGCCGATGGCAGAACGGTGCAACGTTGGAGTGTGGTGGTGCTACCCTTTACTAAATGACACGGCCTACTGTTATCTTCTCGGGTCCACAGCCCACACGTACCCGAATAATCCTTGTGAACAACTGTATTATCTGATCCGCATCGTCTCCCTCCTCTTGCAACAGTGGACTTGAAGCCGCCCCCTGTGCCACACGCGGAGCGTGGAGGTAAAGAGCTGGGCGCCGCTGCCAAGACTGCCTGTGGCCACCGTCTCCAAAGTATTTTCAGAATAGCGCTAACTATTTATTTCTAACATAGAAACACGGCTCCTTTTCTGATAGAAGACAAAATTGTTATTTTAGATACATTTTATTATGGATAACTTTTGTTATGACTATGGCTGGTAACCATGAGTACAAATTATTAAAAGAAAATCTAAAAATATTGCAGCTGCGCCTCCCGGAACACTTCTTTCCTGCTCCTTTTATTGTGAATCTTGACCTTTTTAACGTTTACTATTCTGTGCTGATATCTTAAAGGGGTATTCTGAACATTTAACCCCTTGCAGTGTTCTTCGGCAGGGGCCTGCTACTTGAGAACCTCCCCTTCCCCCCGCGATCAGCTGATCTCCTACCCCGCACTCACTGCAGCTGGGCTGGATGTCGATATTTGGGTCTGAGACGGAAGTGCAATAGAAGGTATAGCTTCATTCGATGCCAGCTAATACCTTCCATTGCACATTCAGCTCAGATCCCAGTGCTCGGGGTTATAAACATCTGGCCCGCTATAGTGTAGGGCTGAGATCTGTTAATTGCCAAGGGATCTCAACTGGCAGATCACCACCGATCAAGTATTGGTCATCAAGGGGTTAAATGCCCAGAATACCCCTTTTTAATATATTTTTATCTGTTGGCTTTTTTTATTTCCTGATACATGGCTACAAAACCTCTGCAGAGATGGTGAAATGATTAAAACTTTAGCTGCTCGAAGCCGCCACTAGGGGGATCTTACGGAATGATGTTTTAAAGCAACCCTTCAGCCCAAGCACAGAGCTTGTCCCCCTCTAGTCCCGGGACTAATATTACCTGCTCTCCTGTTAGTGCTGCAGATCTTCTGGCTCTTCAGCCCCTCTTCCATCTTCCATGATGGCCGTAGCGCTTGTCTCAGTACTTCCTGCACGCTGCTTTAGTAAGGTATCCGTAATATAAGACTAGATTGACTTCTATGTCTTGGGCTCAGTTTGTAGCTCCTAGCACAAATCCAGCATGCGGCTACGCTTATCTTCTCGCCGTGTGCTGGAAGCCTGACAGACCCCATTATGGTCAGGGCAATTTGTCAGGCTTGGGCTGGATGCTGCATTTTAGATTTTCCTGTTTGCCTCCAAGAATGAAGCAGAACGGAAACCAATGCCAGTGTGAACCTAGCCTAAAATACTTCACACTGAGTAGTGCTAGCCACGTGTGAAGTGTCTCAGACTAGAGGTACACAGTACATTGTGTTGGGGGTGAGGAGTGCTGCAGCTCCCCTAGTGGTGGCTGACTGCTATAAAGATATTAGCAATGTGCCCGATCTGGCGCCTGATGAACCTCATTGACTTGAATAGCGTCTGTCTGGCGCTTTACTGGACAGAATAGTGCAGCGCGCCGTATTACTTTGGGCTTATGTGCCAAATCGGCACGGGGGACTTTGAACGGAACCTCCAACCACCGCAGGTGTGAGCAAAGCCTAAGCGGAGCTCTGCTGATGGTATGGTCAGACACTTCTGTATCTCTTCCATTTGGTAATGGGGCTTGTTGAAATTCATGTACATAGGCTGGACTACCCCATATGGAACGGATCTGTCAGAGGTAGGTAGTTCTCTAACACTTGAACACAACTTGATATGTTGCACCTTGGATTACTTTTCTACATCGGATTGCTGTATATCTGGGCACACCACATCTCCTACAAGGCTGATGGCGACCTACCTGCCCAGAGGTGGGTCCTGCAGCCAGCAGCTTTGTGAATGCAGTCGGTATACATTATGAGCTGCTGTCTTCAGATGGGGAATCCCGCGCCATTTACAGTAGAAGCCGTGCAGATTCCAAAAATATCCTTCAAATAATGAAATGTTCTGAAACGAATCTGAAGCCGGTCTGTTCATGCTGCAGAAATACAAGGGTTAACCTCCACAGCAATTACTGCTGCCAAGTCTGCACCGTTTAGGATCAGCTGATCAGGATTGGCCGATCAGCACTGTACGGATTTGGTCCTGAACTTCTAATGTAATCGGGGCAGGCCTTCCATTGCAATGATTACGTGGCGGAGGCCTAGCGGTTGTCATACTATCTAGAACCTGTTCTGTAATGGCTCCTTGGGGCATCACAGCAGTCCGTAAAGCATCATCCAGACATCAGTTGGAGGGGATCAAGCAATAGATTTGCCATTCCATGCTGGTTGACGGCCCCTGTGGGAGCACTAATGGCAGCAGTATAAAAACCGAAGAGGTTCGCTTGTAAACGGCCTCCGCTGCCGCTCCGTATTTTTAATCTCCCTTTTGTAGTGTTGGATTAAAAAGCATCCGGTGAAACGATGCAGAAAGCGAGTCCTTTAGCATCGCTACCGTGTTTAACGGAGATGTCAGACCTGGAAACGCTGTGATTAATCTCTCCCTAAGTGTGAGGATGGAGGGACCGGGGGAGCGCGGTACCTGTCATGTCGGGGCGCTGCCAACTGCATCGCTCTGCTGCTCTCCACCGCTGACTTTCATGGCGCCGGGCAGGGTTGGCTGATTAATACTTCATGGCGGCATCCACAATGGCTGAAGAGCCCCACATCCAGGACTAGTCTGCAGTCCCATTAGTGTCTCATATCTACTCTGCATGGAGCGGAGCTTTGTCACATGCTATAATGTAACTGCACAACGCAGAATGGTTTTCAAATCCCAGATCTGTCTTGGACATTAATGCCGGAGCAGGAAGGGAAGAGCCTGGAGAAGAATACGAAGATGATGAGAATGTCGCGGCCTGAAAGCGGTTCGCACCACACTGTGTAGGACGGAGGATGTGATGCCAGGGAAGCCTGGTGATGGTTAAAGGAAACCTGCCCACCCCTAATAAGCACCATAAAACTAAGTTGATGGGCTTATAGGACAGGGGCCATAGAATCTGAGGATGTGCTGTTTATACAGGGTGGGCCATGGAAAAGTAGCCTCCACTCCCAGCTCCGTGCTCCTATTAATTTTCCTCAGCAGTATAGGAAGTGAAAGCTGCGCTGTGATTGGTTGCTTTGGGGAACAAAGACGGATTGTCTTTTAGGAGGCTTCCATAAATCTGCCCCATGGTGTTCTCCCTGTAACAGGGAATAGATATTGTGGAAGGCTATGTGCGAAGGGGTTCAGGTAAGGAAACACGAGGCCTTCGCTGACAGTACTGAGGTGCTCCTAAATGTATCCAGAAACATGAAGAAGCGAGGGCTTTGTCAGTCTGGACGACCAAACTCATCCATGACATTTGGCACCAGATTGCAAAACGCTGGCACAGGGTCATGAACTGTTTAAGGAAGAGTAAACCGTAAGCAATAGGTTGTTGCCCCTGTGTTCTGCGCACTTGTCCACATGCAATTATTATTTGTGGGGACATTTATAGCTGAAAGTGTAAACCAATATTCCGCATACTCTAGATGAACTGAAGGAAAACCTCATGAACACTGTTGAAGAGCTGCAGGCAGTATCAGCCAACTTGTGACATGGCCAGAGGTGCATTGACATGACCAATGACCACTTCCAACATCTGTTGTTACATGTTGGTAACTCAATAAAGCCTTGGGAAAAACAATCCATTCACTAGTAGTACTTCTTGTCGGAGGCAGGATAGTTTCCTGTGGCCCAGTCTGTACCGAGCTCCCTTTTCCCTTGCTTTTTGCCCTGAAAACCGGGTCTTGGTCGGGGCTTCACACTCTTTTCTGTAGTTGGTGCGCATGAACAGTCTGTGGACTTCCAGGGCTGACAGCGAAGGAGGGGAGTGAGGCAAGTCTAAAGAGCACATCCCTAGACTCCTCAGCCCCTGACCTGAAGGCTCCTACACTTAGTTTATGGTGCTTATGAGTGACGACAGGTTCCCTGTAGTGAATTTGCATTGACATTGTGGCCACTAGAGGCAGTGTTTCTGAAATCTTGATTTGAGGCGTGTAAAAGTTGGCCAGATATGTAATGAGCATGGGGGAGGGGGGGGCTCCATCAGATCAGATCGGCATCGACTTCCACCGGAACAGGGAGCCAGTTAGGTATAACAATTTCAGGCAAAACCCTTGCTGGCTCTATCCCAGAAGCACCATAATTTAGGGCCCTTTTACACGGGACGAGCTGTTGGGGGCCGAGCGCCCAAAGGTTGTCCTAGCGAGAGTTGTGCTCTTACACAGGAATGCTCATCGATCAGTGGCAGAGCGGGCTGCCGATTGTTCTGGTCCGCCCGCCTCCATTCACAGTAAACAGGCAGTCCTTCATAGATGGATGATCGGCGCTCAGTTTTTATACATGCAGAAACTAAACAACTGGCGAGCTGAAGGAGGGGTAACCTTGTGGGTGGAGTTGTTGTTTGGAATGGCACCATTTAATGTATTGGGGAACTAAAGTGGGGTGATATAAAAAAAAAAACGCTCTGCCATTTTTTGAGGGGTTTAGTATTTACCGTGGGCATGTGGCAGTAGAAGTTACATGTTTACATTGTGCGATCTGGATGGAGTTCCGGGGATTCTGCACTCCTGCTGAGAACTTCAGTGACCATCTCTAATCTGGGGTGTAAGCTCTGGCCACTTGTTCAGCTGAGACAGCCAGAAGTCAAAGGGGCCACCGCCATGTCTGAGAACATCGACGCAGCAGCTGACAGTCATGGACCTTGATGGATAAGTGCAGCCTGTGACTGTCTGTCCTACCCTGCGCTGTTGCTAAAAAAAAACTATGCCACACCTCTGTTAGACTTCTCCTGCCACCGGCGGTGCTGCTGCTGCTGCTTGTCTGCCATGAGCTGCAGAGCTGAGATCCATTGCAGATGTATTCTTTGCATGTAAATGGGCCTTAACAAGCATACTTTAACAATAAACTGATTGCTGGGAGTCCTGCTACAAATGTTCAACTAAAGCCTGTTCATTTTCTCTGCAGCGCCCCCGCAGGTGAAGTGAGGCTTTACACAATATGGGTTATATTCACATTTTCTTTTCAGTGTAATTTTCAGACCAAAAAATTGAATTGAAATCGCACAGAAATAGAACAATTGATTTGATTTGTGGATGTTTACAAGTGCTTTTTTTACTCAGACGCACAGTCCAGTAAAAAAAAAAATACCCGCAGCATGTCCTATTTTGTTACAAATTTTGAAGGGAATTGCCCATTTAAGTCAAAATAAATATAAATAAATATATATATATATATATATATATATATATATATATGATTGCAATCCATTTTCAACGCATGTAACCATCTAGACCATAGTCAAAAAATGAGAAACGCATGAAAGGCGGAGCCAAATCGGATGGAAATCGCACATTAAAATCACAAAAAAACACATGAAAATCGAATGAAAAATCGGACTGTTTTTTACAGACTGCAATTGCGAAGCTGAATCCTCTCTTGGGGCCCCTGTCCACGGGTGTTGTCTCACCGGCATATTACACCTTGGTGTGTGGGATACGTGGGCATGCACAGTGCCATTCGCAGCCCGCTGTGGGCAGACCTACAGCCTTGTACCGATGCGGCCGTGGGCGGGAGCTCTTCGCTGGATTCCCACCGGCTCATGGCTTGTGCTAACCGCCAGTTTTCCCCGTGATTTCCCGGGGACTTTCATGCGTATGCGATGCTTGCGATTAAAAATGGATAATTTGTATCAGATCCACATCCATAGAACATGACGTGCGGCTCGGGAACAAGAATCCTACAACAATGGGACATGAAGCCATTGTTCAAACTCTGTAATATCCATGAAAAATCAGTTGTGTGAAGCGACTCCGCCAAGTGACCGGGATCTGTCCAACCCGGATGGATCTCATGGAGCGAACCTCGCCAGGTTAGATACACCCAAAGGGCTCATTGCTACGGGAGGATGTAGTCCGCTGCACCGATCTCCCTCTCCGTGGATCGCACGCTGTTTTGTTACCCACTTTTTTTTTTTCATCTGCGTGTCAACTTTTTCACATGCAGAAATTATTTTTTAAAAAGCGATCAGGTGCGAACCGCTGACCCCCCCGCCTCGTCATCCATGTTTGTTTTTATGCTTCCATAGACTTGTGTGAAATGATTTGGGTCCGTGGACAGGGCGCACGCTGGGATCTTCTTTGCTTTTACCGCACAGCAGCGCTCCGCATAAATCAGCCCATTTCTGATTACACTAATTTGCTCTCATGGATCCGTGTGCCGCCTGTACTCCGTAAACTAACGAACGCCTGTGGGAACGACCCTCCATGTCCCAGATCCTCCAAAGTGAGAAGCTCTAATCGATGAGGGTCCTCGGCCCGGACCCCCACGCAGCGGGTTATTCAGTACAGAACGCGCCTTATGTCATGTGTCTGTATTATTTTTACTAGAGCTCCAACTTCCGCTCCGTGAAGCCAAGACTATAATTTCCTCCTGGAACAGTCTGTTTACTGGAGTGTTGGCGTTCCCAAGGAGAACAAGTTGTAAAGGGTGTTACATAAGAGGTACAACACATGGGAGCGCGCCAAAGGTGTGACGCCATACGTGGGGCTGCACCGACACATGTCCCGCCGCACGCCCCGGGGCGATTTGGAAGAACATCAGTGTTTGTTTGTAGGGGTCAGGGTTCTGCCGTGCCCTCCCTCTTACGTAACGCCCGTCATAAGGATCACACGCCCGCCTACTACAAGATGCCACAATGTTCTCTTCGCTCACGTTGCTTCAGTAATTTAGGAACCAGTGTAACAGCATTGCTCGGTGTTGTACACATTTTATTGGTGGCGGTCATGTCTTTATCACTGGGAACAAGTCATGTTTGTTAGAGCGGCGGCGGCATGACATCCGCAGTTCAGGGGGAGCCGGAGTCTACAGCGTCCTTCATTACATATTTCACAGATATTCAACTTTTTTGTTTTTGGTTTCATGGAAAAAACAATCATAGTATCATAAAAAGTTTCAATTGTTCACGATTTTCAAGACCTCTGCTTGCTGTCATTGAGTAGAAACCCAACCTCATAGTGCCCAACTGACAGTGGAGAGAATTGATACACTGTAAATATCTTGCTCCATTGGCAGAAATAACCAGGATGCGACTTTGACTTTGAACAAGATTGTTTTCATTCACTGCCAGCTAGCAGAGATCATGGAATAGGTGAGAAATCAAAACACAAAAGATAGTATATTTACTGAAAGTGTAAACTTTTAACATGTCAAAGGTCAAACCTTTTGATCGCTGGGGGTTCAGTTCCTGGGACCCCACCAATCACTAGAACAAAGCAGCTGAAGCGCTCATCCAGACTCAGGAGAAAGTCGAGGGGTCCGTGGGGGTCTCAGCGCTCAAACCATCAGCAATCAAAACTTTTCACTTTTCCAAAAGTTTTGAAGATCTCTTGGGGACAAATCAAAAGTTTTGATCAGTGGGGGTCCAGGTGCTGAGACCCCCACCGATCACTGGAACAAAGCAGCCGCAGCTCTGACTGCTCACTAGCTGGAGACGGACTCAGAGCCTGCATCCTTCAGCCTGGCTTCAGCTAATAAGCCGTGACCAGGCTCGCATCGGCTGCTTTGTTCTAGTGATCGGTGGGGGTCTCAGCACCTGGACCCCCAGTGATCAAAACTTGTTCCTATGACGTGTTCAAAGTTTTTGGAAAGCACATAGACTTTAGTTACAGAAAACAGAAACAACCCTTCATTTTTTTGTGTATTTTCTACAGAATTAAGTCAAGTCACACAGTGAATGGTATCGCCCCCCAGAGTTAGCGGACGGTATGGCGTAAGGCAATGAGCACATGTGGGGCGGCACATCTGCCCATAGGATAGCGGTCTGCACCTTGTGGCTCCCAACTCTGACATCACAGAATAACTGGCAGGGGCCCTGACCGCCTGCTGAGGGCCACAGGACGGAGGTCACTGCCTTGGGGCTCATTCACACGAAAGCACTTGTGTTGCGTATTACGTGTGCAAAATGTCTGAGCAGAATAGGCAGTCAATGACGCCCATTGATGTAAATAGGTTCGGTCACGGCATTTTTTTGCATGAATTTCGGTCGCGCAAAAAAAACCCCGCAGCACGTCCAATTCTCGTGCGTATTGTGCATTAAAATAGCTGATATTAATCTACACTTCATTGTCCGGTGAAACCAGGGGGGGGCAAAAAATACACAGAGACGTGCGCAAACACGTGACTGATCACGCAAATGTTCACATAAATACGCTTACGCCCGTGTGAAGCCGGCCTTAGGATGGAATCACTTGGGCAATTTTCTTGTGTGAATTTTGCGCATTGCGAGACGGAAAAAGACTCATTGAAAACAAAGGGTTCTTTCTGCATGTGACGAAAAAATGCAGCGTGTCCTGTTTACAGAAGCCTTGCGCAGTATTTGGACATAGCGCAATTTTCATCCGAGTATGATGGGGTTTCTTAAATTTTCCTATTGAGAAAACCTGCAATGTGACCCGAGTGAAAACTGCGCCTTCAGCAATGAGATGCAAACTGCATCGCCCTCACAGTGAAGATGACATTGTAACAAGTGCGGTATCAGAGCGTCTCGGACCGGTCCTGCGCTCGCCCATCTTTTACATGGGGTCATACACATGGGCGGTTTATTTTTCCCCCCGCATCCCGCTGCCCATTGTTGTCAGTTGGGTTGGCGGCAGCATCGCCCCACACACTAGGCGCACACAGTGCGATGCAAGCTTTCCTCATTGAAATCAATGGGAGAAACTTTGCAACCGCTGCTTCCCCGAAGTGATGCGAGGCGGTTTGGAGATAAATAGGCCTCTCATCCACGGGAACATCGCATGTCGGCAAGTGTGGTAGCGGCCATGATTCACGGCCCAATGTCGCACTCGCCCGTGTGAAATTAGCCTGGGGGGGACCGAAGCTACAAATCGGGGTGTTTGCCCAGGTTGTGCCTCTATATTGACCGCACAGTGCAGCCACCAGGGGATTAGTTTTGTTACTTTGTTCAAACTCTATTGTTACACCTTATAAACCCCTCACCCCTTAATCAGAACTCTAAATGAAGATCACCAGCTTTCTTCAGTGGCTGGAAATGTCTCGGTGTAGTGGTACTCCAACAAGTACTCCTTCATCGGCCGGGGGATGGGAAGTTGCCCAACTCTTTCATATGGGATGGCAGCATTGATGGTGGCTCGGCTAAGTTCTTGGAGACTTAAGGGGTCGGTGCGCTTCAAAGGCGTGGATAAGAGCGGTTCGAAGAAGGTGCAGGACCTGGGGTCATTATAGTGCTCCAGCAGGTGGCAGATTGAAGGAGAATGGTAACTGCCCCAGTGGAAGCTGAAATGTTGGCCCCGATGTTGGACGCGGGCGTGACGTGTGCGTCCTCGACGGCGGAAAGTGACAGCAAATGCGCAGCCCTCCTGGGATGAGTTTCGGAGGAGAAATGTCCCATCAGGGTGGCCCAGTAACAAAATATCAGCCTGGTCCTTATTCAGAGCTCCCCAATAGTAGGACAACCTGGTGGCGGCCAAGAGATCCGGTACGGTGGGGCACTTGAAATGGATCTGAACACACATGTAGAAACCGTCCTCTTCTCCATCCTTGTCGCCATGCTGGATTGCAGCTGGTGGAGACATTCTGACAAGACTCCGTTAACAGTCAAAGTGATTTCCAAGCCAAATCTTCATCCTTCGTACAACCTGCAGCCAATCAGATCACAAGTTAGATAGGTTAGTAGTGTCGGTGGTCCTCCGTCCAGCACAGGTCATCAGTGTGTTATCGTCGGTGTCCGACATTTGGGACACCCGCAATGAGCAGAGCGAAAGGGGAGCAGCGCTCACTGGAACCCCAAACTAAGGACACTACTGCCCCTTGTGGCTATATCTGGTACTCAATGTAAGGGCTTATTCACCGTATGCATTTGCGCTGTGTATTATGTGAGCAAAATTTGCAATAGGCAGTGAATAGAACCCATTAATGTCAATGGGATCTGCAACATGTGCATTTTTGTGCACTCATTTCAGTTGCGCAAAAAAAAAGCAGCATGTTGTATGTTCGTGCGCACAAATATATCACATAAATCACTTAATTGCCCATTAAAATCAGTGGGAGGATGCTCGCTTGATATTTTGCAAGCGCAAATAGGCAGAGCATGCACGCAGAAAAGATAAAGCACAATACGCACACGTGCACGCAAAAACGCAATGTCCATCATGGAAATACTCTTACACCCGTGTGAAGGCAGTCTAAGGCCTCATTCACACAAGCGGTTTTATGCGCCTAGTTTGCATTCATTCTGATGGGCGATTTTCAGGCGTGTGAAGACATCGCACCGTCAAATCAATGATTATTCATGATGTGTCAAAAGGATAGGGCTTGTGCTACCTTTTGACAGAATACACTGGAAGCTCCCATGGACTCCTATGGAAGCTGAAAAGAAAGGGAGGGAGTTTAGCTGCGTCAGAGGCTGGAAATGATGAGAGTTGGCCCTATTTAAGCTGCTAAACTCCCTCCCACCTCCTTTCTCCGGCCGCTGTCATTAGCTCCCATAGGAGCCCATGCAGCGGCCGACGTATTCCGGCCCAAAAGATAGTTCCAGGACTATCTTTTGGGTCTGACGTAAAAACGCCCGGCGCTATATTGGCCGTCCGGGCACTTTTACGTCTCAGGAATACGGCCATGTGATCTGATGCATTGAAATCCAGTGCATCAGATCACAGTATATATCGGACGACCGTGAAAACGGCGGGCCAATATACGCTCCTGTGAAGGAGCCCTAACCCTTTACCTGTCGAATCCAAAGCACGGCAGCAACTGTGTGAATGGACTGCTCCAATTCTGGAACATTGGTAGATAAAAGGGTAAATCCATTTTTGTAAATGAAGCGAATCGCTGTCTAACGACATTCCGGTAACGTTCTAATGTGTTTTGTCTCATTCCTCACCATTTTCAAGATCTCTGTTTGCTGTTATTCTCTACAGCCGGATGATGAAAGCCTGTGCAAGCCTCGTGCGGTCCTCGGCTGAAGGGAGGCTACAACTGTGCTGAGCGCCGCTGGATGCCTCGCTAGCAGAAATCGCTCCCCTGCAAGAGGATTGCCTAGACTGGATAGAATTAACCCTTTCCGATAGTGTCGGCCCGCGTGACATTATGATTTCCCTGCATAGCTCCGATGTCGGGCGAGGTGCGATAATGATTCTATCAGTATGCAGGACAGCGCTCCGATGTAGAAAGCTATTCTACATATGTATGTTACAGTATACAGGACAAAATGTGATTGTTCTCAGCAAGAGAAACGACGTAATCTTGTAGATATGATACCTTTTAATGGCTAACAAAAATACATGATGTTATAATAGCGAGCTTCCGAACCAACGCAGGGTACTTCTTCAGGCTTATGGATTGGATCTGAAGAGGCATGCATATTTATACACACTTATAACATACATACTTATGACAAGGCACAGATATGGATGTGATTGGTTCGCACTTAAAAGGAATTCTGCAACAGCAAACAAACTTTTTTTGTCTAGGCACTGATAGCGGAGTGAAAGTTTTATGGTCCCTAAATTACTGTTGGAGGGGGGGGGAGGTCATCAGGCTTGACTTTCTACAAGATATACACAAACATTTTTAGCTAAGCACTGATAAGGGAGTGAAAGTTAATGGTCCCTGAATTACTGTTGATGGGGGTCTTATCTGTGCAATCAAGTCTCACACTTCCCATTCACGCATAAATCCTGGGGAATAATTTAACCCCGTATTCAGCGTGTCAAAGGTTGTTATCAATTTATATTCCCAAATTCTTCTGTGGTTTTGTGACTTGAAACCACCCTTCAATATCAAAACTCTCATATCTCCTATGTCATGTCCACGGTTAGAGAAGTGTTCGGCCACAGGTAATTCTCTTTTTCTGTGTTCAATCGTGTGGCGATGAGATCTCATCCTGGCTTTCAGTTTCTGTCCTGTTTCTCCAACATAAAGACCCCCAACAGGACATTTACTGCACATGATCAGGTACACAACATTGGACGAGGAACATGTGAATGTCCCCTGGATCTTATAGTCCTGCTGTGATACGGATCCCCAACACACAGCAGGACTATAAGATCCCAGGGACATTTACATGTTCCTCGTCCAACGTTGTGTACCTGATCATGTGCAGTAAATGTCCTGTTGGGGGTCTTTATGTTGGGGAAACAGGACAGAAACTGAAAGCCAGGATGAGATTCCATCGCCATACAATTGAACACAGAAAAAGAGAATTACCTGTGGCCGAGCACTTCTCTAACCGTGGACATGACATAGGAGATATGAGAGTTTTGATATTGAAGGGTGGTTTCAAGTCACAAAACCACAGAAGAATTTGGGAATATAAATTGATAACAACCTTTGACACGCTGAATACGGGGTTAAATGGTTCCCCAGGATTTATGCGTGAATGGGAAGTGTGAGACATTTATTATACAGCTAAGACCCCCATCAACAGTAATTCAGGGACCATAAACTTTCACTCCCTTATCAGTATTTAGCTAAAAATGTTTGTGTATCTCTTATAACAATTCGAGCCTGTTGACCTTCCCCCCCTCCTCCAACAGTAATTTAGGGACCATAAAACTTTCACTCCGCTATCAGTGCCTAGACAAAAAAAGTTTGTTTGTTGTTGCAGAATTCCTTTTAAGTGCGAACCAATCACATCCATATCTGTGCCTTGTCATAAGTATGTATGTTATAAGTGTGTATAAATATGCATGCCTCTTCAGATCCAATCCATAAGCCTGAAGAAGTACCCCTGCGTTGGTACGAAAGCTCGCTATTATTACATCATGTATTTTTGTTAGCCATTAAAAGGTCTCATATCTACAAGATTACTTGGTTTCTCTTACTGAGAACAATCACATTTTGCTTTACTGGCTAACACGGTACCAGATCTTTGTTTTCAGTATACAGGACAGCGCTCCATCGGAGAGCTCCGACATCAGAGAGCTGTCCTGCATACTGTAGCATGCACATGTAGAACGACCTCCGACATCAGAGTGCTGCCCGGTGTACTGGTAAAGACGTGCTATACACATTGTCTGCAGTTATAGGATGCCTCTATATTACAGGACTATCTGAATAGTCTTATCATGTAAGTGTTTGTTATATTAATATAGATATTTACAGGATTATTACAAATGATCTTCCTGATGTGAAACACTCAGAAGTCATGTTTTGTTTTTTTCAAAAAATTGCTAATAAAGTCATCCTGATGGGTCATTTTTAGGTGTTTCTGTTGAGTAATTCCAAGGATTCCACAATGCACTTCCCCACCCAAAATAAACAGGGGGGAGTGCAAGTGGCAGGGAAATTGGATTGGAAATGGTTAAATGCAGTTGGTCTGTCCAGGTTTTCAGCCGCCATCTGTAAATGTCAATGTTCCCATTAAAGCATAACGTGGCAGCCTGGGCCGAGCGCCGCTGTATGTCTTCACCTGATGGACCTATAAGGCTTCACAGATGGTGATAGTTGAGCAGTCAGACTGGTGAAGGAGGAGAAAACCCCGTCCCTTTATTGGGCCATCAGATGAGAGCATGCACGGAACAAAGGAGCATCCGACGGGTCGTATTGTGCCTGAGAAGGGAGCCGTGAGCTCCGAAACGCGTTGCACTACTTTGTCCTGTTTAATAAAACTCCACTTCTTCCAGTCCCCACCGACGAGTCTCCTCGCCTCATCTCATAGGTCATCGCACCTACAGCCACCTATGGCCTTCTGACAAGGTGTTCCCTCCTGAGGTCACCCTGAGCGCAGGAGCTTTTCCTCTTTCTCTCCATTTCCACTGTTGATGCTCCCATTAAAGCGGCGCTCCAGCAGGGGGCGATCAGATCGGATAAAGCTGCGTTTAGGCGGAACGATTATTGTTAAGAAAATCATTAAAACGAGTAAAACTGAATGATAATTGTTCCGTTTAGACGCAGCCAACAGCGGAACGCCAAACGAGAATCACGAGCTTCTCATTTATGGTTCAGCAGGCATGAAAATCAGCGCCGCCCGGTGACTTATCCTGCGGTTTAAACACTGATCACTGAGTAGATCACATAGGAATGGGAAACGCGGAACAACGGCCGCACAAGAACTGCACAACCGTCAGCGAGAATCGTGCAGCCTGAACACGCTGGCTGCGCGCCGACCGATGACCTCACCAACTCATTTGCTTAAGCAAACGAGACTTGTGAGATTTTCACCCCATTAGTAAGTCGGCACCTACAGGGGATGATCATCTATTATTTATTTCCCTCAGATCTTACTCTCTGCCTGCTTTTAGCTTATCTCTATTGGAACAGAGCTGTAGTTCAGCTGCAGTGACTAATCTGTGTAGTCTGGGACACACCCCCTGTCTGCCTCCTCTGCAGCCTGAACCAATGGTGAGGCAGGGGCGTGTCTACTTCAGATTAGACACTGTAGCTAAACCACACAGATTACCGCTCTGTCCTATTAGAGGTAAGCTATAAAGCAGCTAAGGAGCAAGATCTGAAGGAAAGGAAATAGCAGGTAATTATCCCCTGTAGTTACTGACTTATGTATCAGTTTTGCGCTCCTGACTGGAGGGTCACTATAATTATCAGAGTGACGAAATACAAAGTTGCAGAGCTGTTCATTCTACACCAATTAAAAGGGTTTTCTGGTATTATAGAAATGAAGCTTAATCGGATATTTCACCTCCTCACCATTTTCAATATATTAGTTTACTGTCAGTGAATGAGAACACTATCGCTTAGGCTTCTGTCCCATGAGTGTATATTGGCCGGTGTTTTCACAGCCAGCCGATATACGCTATCATTTGGGGTGTAGAAGCTCGTGAACAGGAGCACAAATCTAATGTTTGTGCACCCATTCACATGGGATGGGCCCTGAGGTCACCATACCATCGCCCCTTTCCCCTACCCCCCCATCGCAGGCTCACATCTGCTCTCCTCACCGCTTGTTCTTTGCAATGGGAGGGGGCAGGACAGGGGCGGAGCTAAGTGCCGGCCCATTCCGCCTCCTCCCATTGATGGCTGTGAACAAGTGGCGGGGAAGAGGGGGGGAAAGCTTAGCTCCGCCCATGCCCCACCCATTGTCCATAGCCAGCAAATGGAGAAGGCGGGACGGGGCGGCATTTAGCTTCGCCCCCTCCCATTGCAAGGAACGAGCGGGGAGGAGAGCAGAGGGAGGGAGCTTAGCAGCCACGCTTCTAAACTCCATCCCACCTCCAGCCGCTGCCATGGGTTCCCATAGGAGCTCATGCAGCAGCCGACGTATTCCAGCCCAAAAGATAGTTCCAGGACTATATTTTGGGCCTGACATAAAAATGCCCGGCGCTATATTGGTCCGGCCGGGCGCTTTTACGTCTCAGGACTACAGCCATGTGATCTGATGCATTGGAATCCGGCCGATATACGCTCGTGGGAAAGAGCCCTTACACTGAGAGGCTGAACCTGTATATACCTAGCGTCACTCTCAGCTAAGAAACGGATACAGTTGTATTTGATCCAGACCATGTCCTGTGAACTCGTCGACCCCGAACCCCGACTCATACGAATACAGTTCTCCCGGGTGACTATTTCTAGAGCTACAAACATAATAGTATCTACTGTTGTGGGACTGGTTGGTACACCATGCTGGGAGGTCTACAACAGGTAGCCAACCTCTGATCAATGCGTCTACAGGCTGGACTGCTTGTCTGACTGCTGCCTTGTAATATCTGCACTTTGATACCTTGATGTGTTTATTGCAACACTATAGTCCATGGTTTCTCCCCTTGATAGATATTGTATAGAGGCCACCGTCAGCTCATTGCCAATGTGGTCTAATGTAAAGAGTTGCAGGTTGCTGAGTCGAGAGGGTAGGAGTCTCCCAGAAAGGTGCCCGAGGCAATGAACAATACAGCTAACATGGGGAATGGAGTCCACTGCCTGGTTCGGCCACTTAGGGCAATCTTTACACTCAGGAAATATACAAAGCAAGGGATCAGTCTTCTCCGAGAGGCACCGAACTTGTGTTCTACCAAACCGGCGAGAGCCATAGTTCCCAGGGTCACCACTCAGCTCAGTCATCCCGATACAATTCTACCCACTGGCTTGTTGCTTGGCTGGGCTGACCCCTCTCTGTTCCTGTTTCAATCACAGTCCTGACTGATTTGGCCTTTCAACTGTTGTGAACCCACTTCTCCATCACAGTCTTCTATCCGACCTGCTTGGCTGATGACAGAGATGTAAGTAGAAGCTCTTGGGCCCCGATGCAAAACTATAACATGGTCTCCTACCTACCATATGCTATCCATGATACTGGTGTCTTCTTATGTGATGGAAGGGCCTTTGGCCCCCTAAGGCTCCAGGGCCCAGTAGTGACTGCTACCCCTGCACCCCTTATAGCTACGCCCCTGTTGCTGCACTAATCTACTGAGAAGAAGCTTCACATAGCAGGGATATACTGTACCCCAACAAGGACTTCGGCACCGAAGAACCCGCATGGGTTCCTGAGTCAAACCCTTGCCAGACATTCATACATTGACTCTGAATATTACTTCCCTACTACACCGGCCTGGCAGGAAAACTAGTCCTTAGTATGGCCACAGATCGACACGAGCAACACAGCATGTCCACGCTCTTGTGAGGAGGTTGGCTACCACCAGGTCCTCACCAATCATGGCATCTGGGGTTCTTATTTTCCCCAGCGCCATATTGGATGGGGCACAGCTGACTAACCCAACCAGAGCAACACTGTAACCCTACGACATCACATGAGTCCCTGCAGATAACATTGTAACAAGTGGAAAGGACGGGTTACAAACGTAACGATATTTCTCCGAAACTCCATCTGTAAAGAAAAACACAAAGTATCTGATGGCAGAACATCTCAAGTCTCTTCCCTGACAAGGCTCCTCCGCTCCTTACATAACTAGTCATGGGAAGACATAACAGTGCCAGGCTCAGTGCCTCTTCTCTTACCTGGGGCTGCCAGGTTGGCAGCGTGTCGGCACACAGGGACACATGCCAGTCCATTGATCACACAATGCCTCCATTGATGAAAAGTTACTTTTTGGAAGTTTTGCCCTTTTTATTTTAGAAGTGCCTCAGACTTTCTGCCAGTGCCCGCCTGTATTTACTACTGACTGAATACGGACCGCCCATTGCATCCCATTGGTGTATTCAGACGGGCGCTTTTTATGTGGACCGATGTGCGTAATAAAAAAATAGACAATAGTAGCGCAACGTATTTTGGTTTTGTATTTCCATTAAAATCTATAAATATATTAAAAAAATATTAAACACGTGCGTTAGCATTCATGGTCACAGCGGGGGGTTTACACACCAAAAGTGACACTCGGCCATTCATGTGTTTTCTTGCATGAAAAACAGACGACACGCGGATGCAGCGCAGACGGGAAAAATGCAGAGGCGCAGTAAAAACGCACACAGCGAGAACGCTGCGGGTTTTTACGGACCCTAAGCACAGACGCCTGCATCGCTACATTTCCCATAGTTCAGCTCCAGATGAGCGCATTGTGACCCGTCTGCAATACGGACAAGTTCTGGATGACACCCCCAGCGCACGGCATCCGTGTTTGCTTCCGTATATTTTAATTTCTACTGAAAAATAGTCATCCGTATTTACGCAATAGGAAATAATAGCAATATGGCGGCAAAAATGGGGAAAAAAAACAGGTCTACGCTTTTAAAAATGGCTGTGAAAAATACAGCCATGTGAGTAGATACATAGAATTATATGAGCTGCTTATCACCGTATACGAAAAACGGACCAAATACGCTCATCAGAAAGCGGCTTTAGATTAGAAAAGCTGGATGACGACCCAACTGTAGCGACCGCTCCACGAGGTCCCAACTGTAGCGGCCGCTCCACGAGGTCCCAACTGTAGCAGCCGCTCCACGAGGTCCCAACTGTAGCGACCGCTCCACGAGGTCCCAACTGTAGCGGCCGCTCCACGAGGTTTGTCACTAAACCTTCCAAGACCCAGATGCAGCCAAAAATGGGGACAGGACCTAACAGCATAACGGCGTGCGCAGTACTGTCTGCAGCGGGCGCCGACCGTGTCTCTCATTATATAGACAGAGCAGAGCTAAGAATTACTAGAGTCTAGCAACAGTACACACATAACCAAGCGACAAATCCAGCTCTGCTGCACGCACACACTGAGCTCTGCTACATCTGTACATAACCCTGGTATCTCAGGGCCTGGACTATGGAGTACTCACCAGCAGCCATGGGGCAGAGGACACGTCTGAGCTGCTGCCCGTCCTCCCAGTAATGAGCTGCTCTGCGCTCGGCGTGCGGTTTAGTAATTAGCATTATTATGACTAAACGACGTAGTGATAAAAATACACAAAGGGCGTGCCGAGCGATGTACAGTACCTGCAACGTGTAGTGACATGCGGGGAGGGGGACACCAGCCTCCTCCGAACTCTACTTTGTGTATGGATGATGTTCCCGTAGGACACGTGGAGGAGGCACCCGGGTCTACCTGCTAGTTAACCCCTTCACCACCATAGCCTTTAGACCGCCTTCACACAGGTGTATTTGTGGACGCAAAACCTGCACAGGCAATACGACACAGAAAATAACATCCATCGACTTCAATGGGTTTGTTCATGTATTTTCCTGCACATTTTGGTTGCGCCCCCCCATGCATTATCCCCCCCCCCATCATTATCCCCCCCATGCATTATCCCCCCCCCCCCCTAGTATGCTCTATTTTCCTGTTTTTCCCCCTAGAAGCCAATAGACAATGTGCAAATACGCGCACAACAGACTAGGAGATGCGTGGAGCGCTGCGTAATTGTGCGGGAAAAAGAACACGTCTTGAACTCATTAGACTAATTAACCATTTCAGGTGTTTGGGGAGGGGGGTTTCTCTTTCCATTTTGGAACTTTTTCATTTTTGCATCACTATGGCGATATTGTTTTTCATACAGGAGAAGTTCCTACAACCTCTGCGCCTTCCATTGTGGGGAGCGTACTGTATGATTATAGAACGCATTGTGACGGTAGGGGATGCCCAATATGTGGGGTTCCATCGCGGTATTCGGCCTCCTATTACATGAAAACGTATTTTATTTGAAAAAAAGTGTATTTTTCTTTAGAAAATTCTATTATTTTTTTTACTTTTTTGGCCCCATAAAGGGACTTTGGTAATATTTCTTACAATATACTGCCACACTTATGTGGTACAACTGGAGCATTAGACTTCCAAAAATATGTGAACACCGCTGTCAGTAGGATGGATCGTGTCGTATTAGCATGTCACGTGTCCTAAACCATGCTAGAGAAGATGCCGACCCTCGGAGGTGTCAGCCATAGCTTGTGACGGGAACTGCAGACTTTTTATATATGGGTTATGCCGCTGCACAGAAGCCGTCCATCATGAAGTGCGATGCATTGGGCCATCTACCTTGGTGCAAGGAGCGTCATCATTGGGCCATTGAACAATAGAAGACCGTTCTATGGAGTCATGCATCACGCTACTCCATCTTCACATCAGATGGACGTTCCTGGGTGTAGAGGAGCCTGGAGAACACCTTCTAACCAACTGTATTGTTCCAACAGGTAAGTATAGCGAAGGTTCTGTTATGGTCTGGTGATGTTTTACATGGCATGACCTTGGTCCGTCGGTTGTAGTGGCAAGAACCCTGAACACGGAGGTGAACCCTGAACACGGAGGTGACCTGACCTGAACCCTACTGAACATCTTTGGGATAAACTGGAAAGGCGGTCAGGAAATATGAACAGCGTCCGTCTTCTTTGAGAGAACTCAACAGTTGTTTGCAGGATGAATGGAGGGAAATACCAGCTGAAGTGTATTAGATGTTAGTAGAAAGTATATCATGGAGAGTATCTGCTGTCATTAGGGCCAAAGGAGCCCCACTAAGTATAAACTCCTAATACATTGTTAATAATCGGGTCTCAAAGTGAAAGATTTGAGAAAGTTTATCATTTAGAATAAGTGCAAAGTGAGAAACAATAAGTAACAGAGCAAGAAATAAGAATGTGAAAACCACAGAGATTCTAGTCGAGTTATGGCATGATCCACCCCCCAGACCTCGGCTGGGAGTTATAAGGAAGAACCCACATGTTGATTGGCCCATTATTGACCAGCCATTATATAACTAATACATTCTTAGGCCGGACTCACACGGCCATGAGGGGATTCCAGCCGTGACCCTGCGTATGGCCGCACATGACCGTGTACTCATGCGTAATCCCATGCGTATTACCGCGGATCACACGCTCATGCAATTCCCAATTCAAATCCGGTCGTGTGAAAGCGGCGTTAGTCACATTGGGCTGTTTTGGTTACAGCTGTACAGAGAAGGAGGAACGTTCCCCAGACTTCTGTCTCAGCATACGTGTTTACATTCGAAGATGTGAAGAACATTTAGTCATCAGAAGACAAGAGGCCAAATGTCAGCCGGCAAATACCGGCCCGGTTACAGCAATATATTGGCAATAAACAAAAGGAAAAGCCTGTGCTGTGGGCAGCGGGGGGCTCAGTATTATCACTGCTGCCTTGCAGTGCTGGAGCCCTGAGTTAGTTCAAATCCCACCAAGGAGCCTGTATGCCCTTCCACACCCCAAAAGCATACAGATAGAGGACAGAACCAGATATAACGTGCCTGTGCTATGTAATAACAGGATTATTATACTGACGGGGATTATTTTCCTTCTCACAACATTTGGAAGTAAATACTTGCTCGGGTGTCCAATTACTTTTAGTAGGTTGGTGTAGCTACAGGGGGGCGAGGTAGCAGTTGTGGGAAGGGTTCCCAAAGGCCACCCTGCCAGATAAGCAGACGCCAGTATTATAAAGGCTGGGGAGCTGTTGGTCCCCAGGAGCTTCGTTACATCTCTAGTACCTCTTATAGACTGGCGATCACATTGCACCAGCACATAGGGATCAGGGGACCCCATTCCTTTGATGGGTGGGAGTTCTAGATAAGTAGTCCTAAAGAGCTTTTATGCCTAATGGGTTCAGCTTTATACCTACAACTGAAATGACCATCTTGCTCTTTTTCTTACAAGTCGGATCCCTGAAGTTCTCAGCCCATCAGACTACTCCAGACTATTATGTCTCTCGGACTATCTTTGGTGGTCATTGGACCTGCTGCTGTTGACTATGCCATAGACGGCACTGATGAGGACCTCTTTACTTCTCTGGTGGCAGCTCCATGGTTCCGGAGGTGTCATGGTTAAAATGAAATGACACGATTATGACATGTCCCGTCTCCACGGCCGACACCACAGGAATTACAAGTGCCTTTGATCCTCCTATTATGCTTGCCGTTCACGCCTCCTTCCTTCTCCTCACAATGACTGATTCACACATAGGGATCTTTATGCGACAGTCACGGCCACTATAAATCTCTCCATACCTGTGCTCACCGGCCATAAAAATGTTATATCTTATCATTTGCTGCTCATAACCGTTGGCTAATGGGGATACCTCCAACATTTCCTGCCAGCGATGTGCTGTGGCATACAAGGAATGGGATCCACAGCACTCACAAATCAGTCATACGTGGGCTGCTTTATTCCTGAAACAGCGCCAGTCCTGTCCATAGATTGAATGTGACATTGCAGCATGAATGGGATTGAGCTGCAATACCTGACACATCCTACGGACAGGAGTGGCGCTGTTTCTGGAACAGTCCTTGAACTTTCAGCTCTATGAGGTGTATAAATGCGTCTTCTGAATGTGCCGCCACTTGTAGAATGATGACCACTGGTACGACTCCTATGTGCAACCAACTCTGTTGAGGAACTATAGAGGATAATGAAGAAGCTCCTTGGCTGGAGTTCTATTGCTTTAAGATATGGCATCCCAGATAATATAACATTGGGATATGATGCGAAAAATCAGGTATTTCCTGATATTTTAGGAACACAATTTATACAATAAAAGGGTGTGTACACCTTTAAATATCCATTCACATGTCAGAAGATTTAATTAGGGGGGGGGGGGGGTCCTACGCCTTCCAGCAATTTCTAGAATTAAGCAAACCAACAGGAATACTACTGAGTGTTCCCTTGAAGGGACCCTTCCCACAGGATGGAGTATTAAGCCCCCAAATCCACACTGCTAAGGTGCAGATTTTTGTGCAGCATTGAAGATGGAGGAATCCTAGGCCGTGCCAGGGAAGTGCTCCCCAGACCATTACACCGTCACCACTGGCCTGCTGAACCCCAACGGTGCACCCCTGGAATACAGCTTCATGCTGTTTATGACAGTTGCAGACCCAGCCATCTCAATGGTCAGTAGAAGGTTGGACTCATCACTCCAGACGATCTTCTGCCATGTATCCAAGGGCATTGTTGACGATGACCCCAGTTGATGCAAGGTATGCTGCATGGGCACAGTGGAAATCTCTTCTAACTTCCCCTCTCTTGTACTGCTGGGGCAGGTGGCCACTTCATTGCTGAGATACTAGACGTGCCACCCAACGCTCGCCTCTAGAATAAAGCACACATGGCTTGTTGCTGTGTGATCTTCTGTTGAGGTCTGTCCATGGTTCAACCAGTCTTGGTGCTCTCTTGATACTATGGTTCGGGTACAGCCAGCAAATGTGGCAGCTCAGAAATTCTGGCAGCACCCCTCCGGGCACCAACAATCTGCCCGCAGTCAAAGTCAATCAAGTCGCCACATTTACCCATGACTGCCAACTGTTGCCTTCTGCTGCGCAGAGGAGAGGTCAGAACATTATCTCAGAGCAGATAGTGACATGGCCATGACATGGTACCACATTACTGATCACAAGATGGCACGTGCCAGCTGTTCCTAATGCAGCGATCATTCAGTGCATTTGCCATCTACGTCGATAACTTCTGTGTTCTACAACGGCTCAGAGGGAACATCGGTGTAATCCCATCAAATTCACCCACAACTAGTAGAGAGAATCAGTTGAAAGCAAAGCAAGTGTTTCTTAGTGATTGAAGGAGCCTCATCTCATGCCCCCTCCTCCATATCCATAAAGGTGCCCGTACTCTGCAAGGCACACTTCTGGTTATTACAGGTAATTCTAGAGCTACTAAGGTATAATTAAGAAGTAGTAAGTAACAGCTACTAAGATGATGCTCTTTCTTGTTATTCGCATGAAACACTTGTGAAGACATCTACTGTAGTGATTCGGTTTGGTTAGGAATGCTCAGGCTGTCCTATGGGAATGTCTTCTGCATGAGTCAGATTTGTGGTTAACCCAAAAATGTAGAAAATGACAAATTGAATTTCAGGCCGAGAACATGTCTGCCAATGAGAATGGGAAGTTTAGCCGATTGCCTGAGAACAGATACAGAAGTGAGGGAGAACATTGTTGTGGTTGCAGAAGAACTAGAGATGACAAGGTGGCGGCCCGAGAGGAGCGGGCAGGAAGAGGAGACTCAGTCCTGGCAGGTGGATCGTAGAAATCTCTAGAGCTGCCATAGACCCTCATTAGCTCCACTGTCCTCCATTAAACAGAAATGTTATTTTATCTGTGCACAGGATAAGTTATAACCGCCGGACCCCTCTGTAGACCGAGGAGCCCCCAAACTGCATGCAGACTCGGAGAGGTGAACGAGTTTTACAGGAACAGGCGAGCAGCCTGCGCTACGTTCTTTCCATAACATTGGAAGCTCCATAAAGAGCGAGCCACGCCGCTTCTGCATCTCACAAATTACGGAATCAGCGGCGCTCGTTGTGTTACACGCTTTACATACATCTCAGGATAACACTGGTAGTTCAGAGGTTTCTGTAAAACCTGGCCACCTCTCAGAGCCCGGACGCGGCCGGTAAGGCAGAATGGGTTCATTCAGGGGCCAGATGGGAAGATCCCTTTAATCATTTGTAAATCTGGAGAAAACTTCACAAAAAGTGTAATTAAACTTTTAAAAAACTTTTGACAAGTCAGTCTTCACAGCCAGATCTCCACCAATTGTTTCTCTCAGTGCATGCCTAATTGGCTCTTGGTCTTATGTATGGGCTCAAGGAAAGTCTAGTAATCCATAAACCACTTGCCAATCCTAGCCAAAAGGGCACAGCTTCTGACCCTTTGTTATAGCAATCATGTGGGGTGGGGGTGGGGGATCATGGCACCTGAACCCCCACTTCAGTCCACATCTTCAGACATGTTACTATTGCATGTCAGAAGATTTCTAAAAGTTTAGCTACCCTTAAGTTCAACCTGCGAGGCTGCAGTATTCACCCAAAAGAAAGCAAAGTCATTTGGCAAACCAACCATGACATCGTGTGCCAGGGTTCCATAGTTGGGCGCAACTTGCATTGTACAGTGGACATTACATGTCTGATTCTGGTTCTTGAATCAGACCAGAATAGGCCATGCTACGAGATTTTGGATGCAAACCATTGGTCCATGTGGGAAAAAAAACCAGCCCCCCCCCCCCCCCCCCAATTAGCTGTGATGGGTCAGAGTCCTGTACATGAAATAGTACTTAGATGGGAAATTCTGATATCCAAATGGACCCTTAGGAATCCTGGTCTATGTGAGTGAGATCTTTCCTAGCGGTGCTCAGAGTTTTAATTATAATAATAATAATCTTTATTTGTATAGCGCCAACATATTCCGCAGCGCTTACATAGACAGGGGGATACAGAAAGACAAAAGTACAAAAAAAAAAAATTACAGAACCACAATTACATAGTAATCAGCTGATGGAAACAATAGGGGTGAGGGTCCTGCTCCAACGAGCTTACATACAACAAGTAATGGGGTGATACAAAAGGTAAAGGGCTGGAGATGTGCACGGTATGGCAAGCTGGAGATGTGCATGGTATGGGGGGGGTGGAGAGTGAGGGATTCTATACACAAACAATGGTCAGATGTTTGGCCGTGTGATGGCAGAATCGGTATGACTGCAGGAGCGGTTTATGATGGCTAGCAGGGATTGCAGTCAGTAGGTCAGGGAGCATGTTATCAGGTGGCATACAGAGGAGTCGGTTTAGGGTATGCGGTATGCCTCCCTGAAAAGGTGCGTTTTTAGAGCACGCCTGAAGTTTTTCGAGTCCTGGATTGCCCGGGTATCCTTTGGTAGTGCGTTCCAGAGGGCTGGTGCTGCTCTGGAGAAGTCTTGGAGGCGGGAGTGAGAAGTTCGAATTAGAGGGGTGTGCAGTCTAGTTTCGTTTGCCGAGCGGAGAGCCCGGGCTGGGTGATGGATTGAGATGAGGGAGGCGATATAGGGGGGCGCTGCACTGTGGAGGGCTTTGTGGATGAAGGTGGCGAGTTTAAATTGTATTCTGTATTTAACGGGCAGCCAGTGCAGTGACTGGCACAGGGCAGAGGCGTCCGAGTAGCGGCTGGACAGGAATATGAGCTGGGCTGCGGCATTCAGGATGGATTGGAGAGGGTAGAGTCTGGTGCAGGGGAGGCCGATCAGCAACGAGTTGCAATAATCGAGCCGTGAGTGGATGAGGGCAACAACAAGTGTTTTCAGCGTGTCTATGGTGAGAAAAGAGCGGATTCTTGCGATATTCTTGAGGTGCAGCTGACATGTTCGGGCGAGAGATTGGATGTATGGGGTAAATGAGAGATCGGAGTCGAATATGACCCCAAGGCAGCGGGCATGTTGTCTAGGAGTTATGGTGGCGCCACACACTGAGATGGAGATGTCAGGATGAGGTCAGTTTGTGGAGGGTGAAAATACCAGTAAGTCAGTTTTAGAGAGGTTTAGTTTTAGGTAGAGAGAGGACATGGTGTTGGAGACAGCGGACAGACAGTCCGTGATGTTTTGGAGTAAAGGTGCAGAGATGTCACGGGAGGAGGTGTATAGCTGGGTGTCATCAGCGTACAGGTGGTATTGGAGGCCAAATCTCCTGATGGTTTGTCCAACAGGGGCTGTGTAAATAGAGAAAAGGAGGGGGCCGAGGACTGAGCCTTGGGGGACCCCAACAGCAAGGGGAAGAGGAGGGGAGGTAGAGCCAGCAAAGGAGACACTGAAGTAGCGGTCAGATAGGTAGGAGGAGAACCAGCAGAGAGCAGTGTCCTTTAGGCCGATGGAGCGAAGCATACTGAGGAGGAGTTTATGGTCGACAGTGTCAAATGCTGCGGAGAGGTCGAGGAGGATCAGTAGGGAATAGTCGCCCCTCGATTTGGCTGTCAGTAGGTCGTTTGATACCCTTGTAAGGGCAGTTTCTGTCGAGTGTTGGGGTCGGAAGCCAGACTGTAGGGGGTCGAGGAGAGAGTTCTCTGATAGATAGCTTACAAGGCGGGAGTAAACCAGCCGTTCAAGTAGTTTAGAGATAAAGGGGAGGTTTGAGATGGGTCGGTAATTGGCAACGTCAGTCGCGTCAAGAGTCGGCTTCTTTAGCAGTGGGGATATGATGGCATGTTTGAAAGAAGAGGGAAAGATGCCAGAGGTCAGAGAGAGGTTGAATATAGTGGTGAGATGGGAGATGACCACTGGGGAGAGGGATCGGAGGAGGTGTGAGGGGAGAGGGTCGCTAGCGCAGGTGGTGGGGCGAGCAGAGAAGAGCAGTTTGGAGACTTCTTCCTCTGTCGCTGGTCTGAGTACAGACATTGAGCAGGAGCTAGATGCAGTGCTGACAAGACTAGGGTCAGGGCTAGTCTGGAATTGGGAAGTTATTTCCTGACGGATGTCATCAATTTTCTTTTTGAAATAGGCAGCCAGCTCTACAGCACTGAGATCCGTCACCGGGGGCTGCGGTTTAGGGCCGAGAAGGGAGTGAAAAGTATCAAAGAGCCATTTTACATATATTGTCCTTACTAGATTGACGCGATGTTTGCTAGGCCAACCTAAAACTGTGAAGAAATGGTTGTAAATGTTTTAAGAACTGTGGAGCCGAGGATTGGGCTTGAGCTGTCCGCCATCCATGGCTCGGTCCTCCACGTTTTGGCGACATGGCAGCAGTCAAACGGTAAGCACTTGATTTGAACGTCGCTGAGCAATGCTTGGCTGAAGCACAACAGCCCCACTAGACTAAACATAGAAGGTTTGACCTGGCCGGACGGGTCACTCAATGTACCAAACTCAAATGTTATGAGGATGTCACAAATCTAATGACACCAACATCATCCCAAGGGGTCAAAGTGTGGAGCAAGAAAAAGCCTGTAGGCTTCTTTATATTAGATGTGGTAGAAGGTACATCTCATCCTGTGGAACTAGGCTTGTTTACTACAACCCATCTTATTTGCCTTCACAGCAGCTACCTGGCACGGATTGCTATACTTAAAACCGGCGTTTAGTGACAAATCAACATGACTACATTTAACAGGATATTTACATTCCTTCTGCTCAAAATAAAGGTCTGCATCTGCCAATTAAACAGCCTCACATCCTGAGCCGTCTGCCAGGTATGTGCGAACGGCTACAAAGTCTCTGTACGTGGTTATTAAATGGCAACTCTAATAAAATGCATAGTTCGCAATATAAAGTAACCACAATGTCCAATGTTCCTGTTTATCTAATCCTCATAAAAGAGACATCAGAATGTACGGATTGCTGCATGGTCCAGGAGAGCACTTGGACGTCTCAAGTTTGCATAGTCTAGTGTATGTCATTACTGAATCTTCCCAAGACCATTTCCTGTATGTTACGTAAGGCGAGTGCGAACATTGGTGGTTTATTGGTAGGATAAGGGTGCAGCCTTCTCTAGAAGTGGAGAGAAAGAACAAAGGCAAGAAATTCAGAAGGAAAGTAGAGGAGCAAGTTACTACAGAGCGTGGGAAGCAAACAAGGAGAATTGGAGCTCCTAACCCAGGAAGAGAAATATGACGTCATCGGCATCCCGGAAACTTGGGGGGAATATTTAAAAGAAACAGACCTAATAAGAGGGGAGGAGGGACGGCTCTGTAGAGACTGTATGGGCAAGAATACAAGGAGAGAACAGCAGAAAGGACACCATTGTAGGCATTTACTATAGGCTGCCAGGACAAGCAGAAGATATGGAGGAACTATTTCTACATCAGAGGCCAAGCTCACAAGAAGTACATGTTCATCATAGGGTCAAACAAGTTTTTATCCGCTCTTGCTGACCACTATCTTCCAAGAGGTAGAAGAAAAATCCTGCCATCTTGGACCTAATTCTTACCAACTGGGAGGGAATGGTTGTGGAAGTTACGGGTGGCTGCGACCTTAGGAGGCACCGATCATGATATCCTTGGATGTTTGATAACAAGGGGAGGAAGACCTGAGAAGACTCAGACCTCAAGGTTGGATTTCAGAAAGGCAGATTTCAATGAACTCAGAAAAAGGAGAGGAAGAATCCAATGGCTGGATGTTCTTAAGGACAGAAATGTCCAAGAAGGTTGGGAAATATTGTGAAATGAGATTCTCAAAGTACAATCGTTACCAATCCCTAAAAGAAGGAAGAAGGGGAAGCATTTAAAGAGACCAGGATGTATGAACACAGAACTTGTACACATGTTAAAGAGGAAGAAAAATATGTTTATCAAATGAAAAGAGGGGGAATATCTAAAGAAGAGTATAATGGGGTCTGCAGAAACTGTAGGGCAAGTGTCAGAAAAGCTAAAGCTAATAATGAATTGAGGCTTGTAAGAGAGGCCAAAAGCAATAAAAGTCAAAGATGCTTAAAAAATGAAAAATGGTGAATTGCTTAAGAATGTCGTTGAGAAGGCTGACGTTTTAAATTCCTATTTTGTATCAGTTTGCTCTCAGAAAGTAAATGTAACATCAGCTGATCTTCCCTGTGCTATTGGGGGGAGTAAAAAAAAATAAGCAGAGAGATGGTGATGGAAGACTTGGCTAACTAAAGGCCCATTTAGACAATGATTATCGCTCAAAAGATGTCTTTTGAGTGACTTTTGAGCGATAATCGTTGTGTCATTTACAACGCAAGATGATCACTCAAACGTTGAGCGATCACCTTGCGCTCCGGAGGATGCAGAGAACAAGCGGGAGGGAGGGGGCTTGTTCTCTGCATCCAGCTGTTCCCCGCTCCGAGCGCCCACCTATTATACAAGTTATAGTATATCTTGACCTTAGTAAAGCATTTGACAAAGTATCTCATACCATATTTATTGAAAAAGCTGACCAAATCTGGGATTGACAAGGCAACTGTTAGGTGGATTCACAACTGGCTGAGTGATCATACTCAGAGTGGTCATAAATGGCTGCACATCCAAGTGAAAGAATGTATCAAGTGGGGAACCACAAGGCTCTGCCCTGGGCCCAGTGTTGGTCAACATTGTTATAAATGATCTGGAGGAGGGAGTTGATGGGAAACTGATCAAATATGCCGACGACACAAAGCTAGGAGGGATAGCTAACACTAGGAAAGAGAGAGAGAGGATTCAAAAAGATCTAGAAAAGCTTGAAGAGTGGGCGACGACTAACAGAATGGTATTTAACAAGGAGAAATGGAAAGTCCTAAATCTGGGCAAGAAAAATGAGAAACACACATACAGAACAGGAGGAACTGGGCTAAGCAGCAGCACATGTGGAAAAGACTTGGGTATACTAATAGATCATAGACTGAACATGAGTCAACAGAGTGATGCAGCAGCCAAAAAGGCAAACACAATTCTGGGATGTATTAAGAGAAGCATAGAGTCTAGATCATGTGAGGTCATTATCCCCTCTACTCCTCCTTAGTCAGACCTCATCTGGAATACTGGGTCCAGTTCTGGGTGAACAAACTGGAGCAAGTTCAAAGAAGAGTTACCAAGATGGTGAGCGGTCTGCAAATCATGTCCTCTGGGGAACAGGTAAAGCATCTGGGAATGTTTAGCTTGCAGAAGAGAAGGCTGAGAGGAGACTTAATAGCTGCCTACAAATATCTGAAGGGCTGTCACAGTGCAGAGGGATCAGCCCTATTCTCATCTGCACAAGGAAAGACCAAAGATGAAAAGGGAGGAGACACAGATTAATTAGACAGTGAGGCTTTATTCCCATGAGTGTAGGCGGTTTTTCGTGCACTTGCCGTTGCCGTAAAAACATGTGAACGGGTGTACAAATCTAATGTTTGTGTGCCCGTTCAGACGGCATTGTGGTTCGGCACATATACGCCTAGGCCGCAATGATGTTGCCTCCCCGGCTCACCTCCTCCCCCTTCTTCCCTCCGCTGTTTGCAATGGGAGTGGACGGAGCTAAGCACCCGCCCCTTCCCCTTGTTCACAGCCAGCAATGGGAGGAGGCGGGGTGGAACTTAGTGCCACCCCCTTCCTTTGCAAACAGCCAGAGGGGAGGAGAGAAAAGGGAGGGAGTTTAGCAGTCATGCTGCTAAACTCCCTCCCACCTCCCTTCACCCGCTGCTGTCATTGGCTCCCATAGGAGTGTATGGTGCGCCGACATATTACAGCCAGAAAGAGTTTCAGGACTATCTTTCTTGTGCAGCGTGAAAGCCCCAGCGCTATATTGGCCGGGCGCTTTTACGCTGGGGGAATATGCCTGAATCCAAAGCATCAGATGGGAGCGTATATCAGCCGGCTATGAAAACTGCTCATGGGAATAAAGCCTGAGAGTGATGAATGAGTGTAACAGGTTGCCACGGGAAGTGGTGAGTTCTCCTTCAATGGAAGTCTTCAAACAGAGGCTGGGATTATTTAGTCAATTCAGCACTGAGCCGGGGGTTGGACCCATTGATACTTCCAACTATGCTGGCCCTAGGATGATATGAGCAGCGAGACAGTTCGTGCATCACCAACTCATGGGGGCAGAAGGAGGAACATTCGTCATAAGCACCATCTTGCCTAGTTTGGGCACATGCTTGCTTGCACTAAGGGCCAGGGGAGCCCGCTCTAAGCAGACAGGGAGCATACTGAAGGGTTCATCGTTGGTGTGTAGAGGGACCTAGACAACACTCCTGGCTAGGGGGTCAGTAGGCCACTGATCCAGTGGTGCATGGTAGAAGGTACAGGGGGAAAGATTCTTCTTCCTGCTTGAGCAAGAAGGCTGCTGAGGATCATGTGTCAAAGATGGTAGTCAGATAAGATAAGAGTGACAATTATCTAGAAAGGCTAGCCGACTGGCAGCGCCATCATGGGCACAACTCTCACTGTGAGCATCCTGCCCTCAGGTTGGCTGGTGCAGTTGAGGGAGCGGGTCAGATAGAGACAAACCAGTGTGGGTCTGGGACTGTGGAGGCGTTAAACCCCGGGACTTAAAATGTTGTTGGCGATCTGAGATCATGGTGATGAAGCAGACCGATGACCAGGCCGTCTGCAGCCTCTCCTGTGCCTTAGACCTGCGGTTAGGGACGGTGGGAGCAATGTCACCCCTCTGCGGCCATTCTTCTGTATTCATGGGACATTTCTTCTACTGCTACAAATGAACGAATACAAGCGATCTGGAGACCGACTCCTGGAAAAGGTTTATTCAACTAAAAGTATAATACATACAAATATGTACAAAACGCAAGACATCCGACGTGTGAGGCTCAGTCGCTATCACTGCCGTCACTAGATGCAGAGCCCTGCTCGCTGCCGCTCTGATCATCATTATCTGGCTGGGACCGCTCACTCCCAAAAGGACTACTGCTGGCGCTGCGGCTCCGACTTCTTCTGCGTTTCTCCTCTTCCTCCTCCTCCTCGCTGCCGCTGTCCTCCATCTCCCCAGCGCTCTCATTTTGTGCATCGTCATCACTGTCATCGTCGTCGCTTCCGAAAATCTCTTCCTTGTCTCGAGCAGCTCTGTCCTCCTCGCTGCTCTCCTTATCCTCTTCCTCATCTTTCTCCTCTTGCACATCTTCCCGCTCACTTTCACTGCCAGAAGCCTCACCGGCGCTCCCCTCCTTCTCGCTCTCACTGCCCTTCTCTCCATCTTCTGCATCTGTGAAGCAAAAATCAGGTCAACTTCATTTTGGAACAGATCAAAACTTATCGCCCTCTTGTGGCAACAACATAGAATTGTAAGACATTCATGACGATACGGAAATTCGCTTTTCCTTGGTGGATCCTTCACATTATGTTTTAGGATCTGCCCTCTGGCTAAGGTTATCCTGAGGCTTCTCATGGGAAGGAAAACCAGGATCGAACAGGCAATTGCTTACTAAAGGGATAAGCGGCATCAAGTGTGCCTGGCAACTACTTATTCCTTGCCCCTTTTGAAACAGCAAAACGGCACACGATTGGGGGGGGGGGGGGGGAAGAAAAAAAAACCACGAGACATGAGCTTCTACTTACTTCTTCCATAAGGAACAATTAAAGCAATCACTAGAATAGAGAAACGATTCCTGGGAGCTGCGTTATCACTTACCTGATCCTTGAGCTTCGTGATCCACTTCAATCTCCTCTTCTTCCTCCTCAGGTTCATGGTTCTCCAGCTGAGCTCTGCGGGCTTCCTACGAGTCAAGAGAAGACAATCTGTACCCTCCAGCTATATTACACACTTATATCAGGATGTTTTCCTGTTCTCTAACGGCAGTGGTCAGCAACCTGTGGTGAAGCCACAACTCCGAGCATGCCGGAGGCTGTGAAAGCCAAGCTTGGAGTTGTAGCTGCAGCACCGTTGGAAACGTGCAAGTAGCAGAGCCAATCCTACCTGAGCCTCCAGCTCCTTCTCATTCATGTCTCTGTGCTTCACCACCAGCACAGCATTTGTTCCAGACTGGACGCCGGCCTTCACCCTCCTCTTGCTGAGACGCACTCTGCAAAAGTGTAAGAAACTCCAGGTTATACCAGTGCAGGCGCAGCAGCCAGCAGACATGTCCAGCCAGAAGCTGCACTTACCATTCGCCGTATGAAGCTACAACAGTCAGATAATGGGTATGATCAATGCAGAACAATGTAACGTTTGGGTCCTTATGTAAATGTGGACCTTTATTAACTTGGTATACAGATGGCCGTAGGCACTAAGGAAGTGACATTGGTGAGAAGGCGGAGTGCCCACATAAAGGTCCACAGGTACAGCCCAAAATGTTACACTGTTCCGGATTGTCAGTTCAATAAGGCAGACGTTGGCTAAAGTTTCAAACTGGAGTAAAGTTTTTCTCTTTATGGATTTTTGGAACAGGGCTCTTACTATAGCACCCACCCTGGAGATACGGGTAGTCGGTTATACCAGTGAAGGCTTTTAGAGGCACTTAGACAAGTTTTATTAATTCATAAGGATTTCCAAGACGCACAAATCTAACTGCAGATAATGGAGACTAATCATCCAGAGAGCCCAGCATGGTGTCCGTGCCCAGCGGGCATCAGAAGACACCGGGCACACCATGCTGTTCTTTCTGCATAGGAGTCGGATCCTTCCGTTATCTGCAGTTAGATTTCTCTGTCAGGAGCCTGATGGACACAATTCCAAAATGCTGCTATTTATGCATTTTGGAAACCCCGATTAATTAATTAAGCTTAGCATTTTAGGGGCACCTAAAATCCCAGAGTGTGTGTGTGGGGGGGGGGGGGGGGGGGTCCTTCTTATTAGATGTATATTTTGGCGACTCCAAGGGATTAGTGGTAAGACATCGTACGCAGTATCCCAAGACTCCCAGACAGACGGGCGCATCCTACACTCAGAAATCTATCGCTTCATTGGTAGAATATCACTAGGATATGCCGCCACTTTATTGTTGGTGAGGCCCGACCTCAGAGGCCCACCCCAGTCACCCATTCAGCATGGTGGTCCCTTCAGCGTCTCCCAGCAAAGCTGTGCCCGACACCCCACCGTGCCCGGAACGGCAGCCGGCTCCATGCTACCCATCACAGTGGGTGGTTCTGTGCAGGTAAAAAGTTAATCAGCGCTGCAGTTCCTCCCCTTTCAGGATTAGTGGGGGTGCCAGGAGTCAGACTACCACCAATTAAATTGAAGGTGTATCCTAGCAATGTGCCATCCCTCTAAGAGGGTAGTAAACCTACTAGATTTCCATCTGTAGGACTGTTAACTGCAACTTATTACTTCTTATCAACCACTAACATCTGGAGCTCGGCGACTGCAGCATTCTTCAAGGGGATTATTGAGGTCATTAAGAAAATGTTCTGCATTAACCCCTTCGCAACCGGCCTACTTTGTGCCTTAAAGACCAAGCGATTTTCACTGTTGCCTTGCAAGAGGCACAACTCATCGGTGCCGCTGTATGGGGGGGGGGTACTCGGTTTAATGGTTTAACTACATTTGCACAATAAAAACATGTTTTTAAAGACAAAAACAATTGAATCTGCATCGCCGCAATTTAAGACCTCTAGCAGGTTTATATTTTTGGCAATGAAGCTCTGGGAGGTCCGGCCTTTTGTGGGAACAGTTGCAGGTTTATTGGTACCAGTGTGAGGTACATGGGACTTTTGGATTGTTTTTTGGGGGGAGGTGAACAAAAGGAAAAGTAGCAATTCTGGCCTAACGTAACGTTTTTGCAGTGCTCACCATTCAAATTAAAATATTTTCATTATCTGGGTTGTCGTGAACGCGGCAATAACCATTGTGTGCGGCTTCTTGACAATTTGGGGGGTATTTTACTTGTTTCACACGGGTGTGTGGGCATTTTTGTTTCGATTAAACGTTATTGAACTTTTGGCGCTATTTTAGTGTCCCTCAGCAGGACTTTAAGATGTGATTGTTCCATCACTGGGAAAGTACAATGCATTCTACTAAGCCTATTAGACTCTGCAGGAGGTGGAGTGTGAAGGCTCTAGTTACATGGCAGACATGAGGCTTTAGATTGCCATGGGAACCACTGGTGCCCTGCAGCGATCACACGGTGGGGTGCCGATGGGTGACGGAAAGAGACCCCCCCCCCCCCCCCCATGTCCTCTGCATACATGCAGCAGTTGTTTGCGGCATGTAAGGGGTTAAGCCGCCAGGATTTGAGATTTCTCCCTTCCTGGCTGTTCTAGCACTAGCCGGGCTGTCAGTAGTCAGTCAAGCCACAGCCCTAAATAGGCAAAATGTACCTAGAAATGTCCTTCTCCTCAGTTTCTATGGCGTTCCTACAGAAGCTACATGGCGCACTTATATCCACGTATGTGTTATACCACACGAGGACCACAAGGACCACAACTGTGGAAGATCTAAGCAGTTTTCAGGGCGATCTGCGTCAGAAACTGAAGTGCGGCCTGTGGGTCATGAATGTACCATACAAGCCACGCAGCTAATTTCTTCAAGATGTATATAGGATTGAACCAGCCACATCCTACAAGCACCAGAACTTCGTCTATTGTGCTAATAGGACAAGGAACAGGAAGTTTGGGGGAGGAGCTTATACTTTGCCAGCTGGTGGAAGTTGGCGCTCGGTCACTTTCTGCAGGCTGTGTGCACGCACGGTCGCTGTTTTCTATGGGAGTGTGCGCACAGCCTGACCCAGCGCCAACTTCCACCAGTGACCGCGTAGGAACAAGGCGCTGGGCAAGTATAATAATCCCATCCCAGGCTCCTCCGTCCTAGAAGCATCATAACGTTGTTGACATGCGGCAGGTTCCCTTTAACTGCTTTCTCAGAGCCTCCAAGGATTTTCGTATGGTTGAGTAGCTGCAGCTCTCCTCACACACAGCGTTACTCTTTATAACCCGACGTTTCCCCTACCTGGTCTCCAGCTCGTTGTAGTAGACGCCGTCACCTTCACGGAAGATGAAGAAGTAGTTCTCCTCGTAGCCCTTGCTGGCTTTGTTCTTGACATTCCAGTTGTACTCTCTGGCGATCTTATAATCGTATCTGTAGAGAGAACGTTATCCTGTTAATGGCGGCAACGAAGAAATGAAAATAAAGCAAAGACTATCACTCCCAATATGGACTGCGAAAGGAAGAGTGTCCCATGCATGGACAGCGTGCGGCCTCTTTACTTACATGTCCTCCGCCATGTAGTCCAGCCCCTCGTCCTGGTCCCTCTTCCTCTTCCGCATGGTGTCCTCACCTGGAAGGAAGTAGGCCACGAACTGGTTTCCTTCTTCATCCATCATTCCCCTACAGATACAAGCAAATGCATGAATGGTCTTCAGTTTTATATATATACCAGCAGCCACAGATAATCCTTGTACTATATGGGAAGACGTCTTCACCTGATCATAGCTTGTGACATCATGTCCAGCGCTGCCGGGCCGGTCGTCTCTTTAGGAGCAGGATCAGAGTCAAAGATGACCTGAGCGCAGGGATTGATCCACATCTGCAAACAAGGGGGGGGGGGGGGGATGAGTAACATTCGCTTTATGGGAAACTGCACAACATAAAAGAACGTCTCCATACCTTGAAGTCAGGGAAGACTGGCATGACCTCCACGGGGGTGACACGCGGCTTGCTGTAATGTTGACTAATCTGAAGTAAGGAAAGGAAGAGGTTACTTGGGTCAGTTATCTGTAAGACTGGGGGGGGGCAGCTTCTTTCAGGCTCATATTCTTTACACTTACAGGTTTCTGGGCATCTTCAAAGGTTTTTTCGATAGCGGAGATCTGGCTGTCCCGATCCTTGTAGATGTCCTCCTCTGTAAACTGCTGCTTGACAGACACTCCGATTCTGAGTAGAAGAAAACACTAACATTAATGGAGAACTTATCACCAATCACTACTACATGAATGGTCTTAGAGGATCACTTCCAGGAGTCACCGAGGACTATAATACTGGTGATCCATCCTTCGGATTGGCCATCAATATCAGATTAGTGGGGCACTTCTACTGATCAGCTGTTTGAAGGGGCCCCATCGCTTGGCCAAGAGTTGCAGTCTCTTCTCTGTCTTAAGCCGTCACATTCATTGGCCGCATGGCCTTTGTGCAGCTCAGTCCCATTCAACTATATAGGACTGAGCTGTAATAGCAGGTATCACCACTACACAATGTACAGCACTGTGCCTAGCACACAATGAAGAGGCTGCAGCTCTGGGCTAGGCTTAACGGCTCCTTCAAGCTGAAGCTTTAGGGTGGGCCAGTGAGTGGGGGACATATTGATGACTTATCCTAAGGATACATATAGAAAATCCCTTTAATAACAGATTCCTTATGCCTAAGCTGGGACCTCGAATACTCCAACTATTAGGGAATAAGCTCGGTGGTTCCACACGGACTGACAGTCTACACCATATAGTGCAGGGAAGAGAAGATCAGTAAACAGCCAAATCAGAGTCATTATTGCCAATGTGCTGCCAAGAATGGGGGCTCGCTTATTTATAACAGGGTCAGTTATTTATAACATAGCCTTTAATTACGCCTCATGTGTCTAATGAGTGAATTACTTTAAAGAGCAATTGTACTTTATAAAAACTTTTGACATGTCGGATCAATAGGTCAAAAGTTTTGATCAGTCCCGATGCAGAGAGCCTCACCGATAACTAAAAAGGAAGGGGCTGCAGCCCTCACCCGCGTGCTGTGTGCGCTCCTTAGGCTGACCCTCAGCAGTGTAAGACAGACAGATGTCTACAGAACTCCATGCAACCGTCTTCAGCAACCGAGAGGAGCCAACAGGCAGCACAAACAGTCTAAGGGGCACAGCGATTAGTGGGGGGGGGGGGGGGGGAGGCTTGGCACACAGACCCCCACTGAGCAAAACTTTTGACATGTCAATAAAACAAAAAAAAGAAAAAGAAGTGCACTGGCTCTTTAAGACCCAGCTCACACTTGACAGTGATGCTGCCTGTGTATTATAGTAAGCCTTGGGCGCTGTGAAGTTACACCCAGCAGTTCTCCATATATACATACAACCTTTATTTATGCGCTTAGTGCCAGGCGGGGCATTACCACACAAAGTATACAACGGTGGGCATATAGTCGAGGGATTAACACAGGACAACATAACCCTTGTATCACTTACTTGACTTCAGGCTTCTCGTTGGAGACGCCGTATCTGTTGAACTCTGTGGAGATATACTCAGTCTTTCTCATCCAGGGTACGACTTTAGCATGCTGCTGAGATCTGAGGGAACAAGGTAAAACAAACCAGAAGAAAATGCTTTAAGCCCTTCCCAAAATCCAGCGTACAAGTATGGCCAAAGTTGGTTGGGGCACAGTGAGTGGGCACAGGGGTCAAGTCCGCTCCTTAGGCAGCGAAACACAGCTGAGAGCCAGCCATTTAATCCCCAAGATACAGCGGTCAATGCTGACTGGGGCATCTAAATGCTTGGACAGATATAAGAAAATGACCAATACACTGCAATAAAGAAGTATTGCAGTGTATTTTGGAAGAGATCAAAAGATTGCACATTCACAGTGTTCTGGTGGGACTAAAATAGAATAGTCTTTCATAGGGAGTCTGTAAGCTTGAACGTTCTGTCCAAACTGCAGAAATCCTGTTATAGAGCAGGAGGAGCCGAGCAGATTGTATATGGTTTAAGGAAACCCGTTTCCTATTTACAAAAAAAAAAGTGTTCAAAAAAGGCCTGAAGTAATAAACTTTATCCAATCCAGAATGCCAGAATAGCAGGGGGTGGGGTCTGGGTTATGTCACCATTACTACAGGAGGAGGATGTGGAATATAAAAAAAAATTATATATGATCCAAGCGCTGTATACACACAAAAAGAAAAAAAAAAAAAAGTTCAACCTACAAAATGGGGAAAAAAGCCCTCGCAGAGCTCCAAAAGGCTAAAGGTGTCAGAAAGTGGAGACACCAAAGAATTCTAATTTAACTAGTAACACAGTAAAATCTACATAAATTGGGTCTGACTATCATTCTGATGACCCACAGAATATCGCACTTCTACGGCGCCATCAACGGTAACCCCGCCCCCAAGAAGAAAAAGAAAGTGGCACAACTGTAGGGATTTTTTTCTCCATTTCATCCCAATAGGAAATGTTTTTGGGCAGCAAAAACGGATGTCACCAATATACACTAAATGGGGTACTGCTAGGGAAAAGTGATATGGAAAAGGACCTGGGGGTACTAGTGGATAATAGACTAAACTGGAGTAACCAATGCCAGTCAGCTGCTGCAAAGGCTAATAGGGTCTTGGGATGCATTAAAAGAGGTATAGGGGCGAAGGGTTTTTTTTTGCCTTCCTCTGGATCAACAACACAGGAGGCTAACAGGCTGGACTAGATGGACATTGTCTTCATTCGGCCTTACATACTATGTTACTATGTTACTATGTTACTATGTTTTGAAGTTTCCAAATCCATTGTATTGTAGCAATAAAAACTACAAGTTGCGCCACAAGAACGAACTCCGTTCTGTAGATGGGAAGGTGTGGACAAGTTACAGCTCTTGGAAGTCAGGGGGGAAACTAAAGAAGACTGCTAAAGATGTGAAGGGGTTAAACTTAAAGCGCTGTCACTCAAAGGTTAACAGAGCGATCAGTTGTGGTTCTTGCCTTGCTGTTCCCGCCGATATCCTACATACGGGAATCCTACATACGGGAGCCCTACATACGGGAGCCCTACATACGGGAGCCCTACATACGGGAGCCCTACATACGGGAGCCCTACATACGGGAGCCCTACATACGGGAGCCCTACATACGGGAGCCCTACATACGGGAGCCCTACATACGGGAACCCTACATACGGGAACCCTACATACGGGAACCCTACATACGGGAACCCTACATACGGGAACCCTACATACGGGAACCCTACTTTTGCCGCAGAGGTGATCAACGTTTATGAAAAATACCATAAGCCGGTTTGGCGCGGCTCCTCTACCCGTAGCGCTTGTACCTCTTGGAGCTGCTGGGCGCTTGGATTTCCTCTTCAAGTAGTTTCTCATCGGCGATATCCAGAAGAACTGAAATCACAAAGCAGACGATGTATGAGCCCATCGGTCCGGGTGTTCCCAGGGGCCGTTACTGCGCCGCGTCTCACCATTGGAGTCAATACGGTAAGTATCAGGGTTGATGAGGTCAATGGTGACCCCCAGGTCCGGCTCCGTGAGGAGGTCATGTTTATGCTGCTTCTCCAAGGAGGTGGCTTTATACTGCACAAACCTAAGAGGAGACGACAACCTTTAGGGCTTATTCACACGAACATATCTGCACAGCATGAAGTCTGCGCACACAATACACAGGGAGTAGAGCCCATTGACTTCCAGGGGTTCGTTCACACCAGCAAATTTTTCTCACGCATTTCATTTCCACAAACAATAAACGCAGCAGGTTCCATTTTTGTGCGTAATACGAATATAACACATATTAAACTAATTTAACTTAATTGTCCAAGAGGGGATGTAGCTCAGTGATAGAGCGCATGCCTTGTATGTATGAGGCCCGGTGTTCAATCAGCAATATACTAATAGATCACAGACTGAACATGAGTCAACAATGTGATGCAGCAGCCAAAAAGGCAAACACAGTTCAGGGATGGATTAAGAGAAGCATGGAGTCTAGATCATGTGAGGTCATTATCCCCCTCTACTCTTCCTTAGTCAGACCTCATCTGGAATACTGGGTCCAGTTCTGGGCACCCCACTTTATAAAAGACATTGACAAACTGGAGCAAGTTCAGAGAAGAGCCACCAAGATGGTGAGCGGTCTGCAAATCATGTCCTATGAGGAACGGGTAAAGGATCTGGGAATGTTTAGCAGAAGAGAAGGCTGAGAGGAGACTTAATAGCGGTCTACAAATGTCTGAAGGGCCGTCACAGTGCAGAGGGATCAGCCCTATTCTCATCTGCACAAGGAAAGACTAGAAGCAATGGGATGAAACTGAGAGGGAGGAGACACAGATTAGATATTAGACAGTGAGGGGGATCAATGAGTGGAACAGGTTGCCACGGGAGGTGGGGAGTTCTCCTTCAATGGAAGTGTTCAAACAAAGGCTGGACAAATATCTGTCTGGGATGATTTAGTGATCCTGCCCTGAGCAGGGGGCGGACCCGATGACCCTGGAGGTCCCTTCCAACTCCACCAGTCTAGGATCCCGAACACACTTCATGTTTTTTGGCATTCGCAAATACGCACAACACAATACAGTAAAACCCGCACAGGCGCAGAAATATGCGCTGCCACCTATGTGAAGCCGGCCTTTCCCAAACTGTACAATTCTACTACTGACACTTACCTGTTCTGGTCAAAGGGGTAGGTGATAAACTTGGGGTCGAAGGGAATATCTGGAAGACTGTTACAATACTTCACCCGACAGACGACTCCAGACCTGCAAGACACGGCAGACCATGAGCTTTACTGGGCCTTCATAGCTTCTCCATTCACACCTAAAGCTGCATCCAAAATTCTGTTGGCTTCCCCCGTTGTAGGAGCCCTGAAGACGGTTACAGCTAAGCTGTTGGGTCACACAAGGCTCGGGGCAAAGATGCCGGCGGCTGATGGCAGCTTTGGTGGTGATTGGAGACAATATGAAATCTGTGCAACAACTAAAGTAACGAGGTGTTTGCAGACTTTCTGTTTCTCCAATTTTCTGTTGTTTTCAGATCTGGTAAAAAAATGGTAAGAAAAAATAATTGTGTAAAAAAGCTGAAAAATCATCGATAGTCGATCCACGAGCCCGGACCGCTCTGCGCGCCGCGCCCCATCAGGACGAATGATAAAATACAAGTAAATCAGCGGCGAAACACGAGCCCCCTAGTACTGCTGACAACATACCGCAGCCACTCGTGGGCCAATCACATGACCTCCTCTGGGGCCGCCTCCGGAGAAACAGACTGGGAAAATCATCCAATCTCTTTTAGGGCGGCTCACACGGGCGAGGTAGGCCCGCGATTCACGGCCCAGTATGGCCCTCGCACCCTTGCGAAATCCCTGGATGCGAGGCGTTTCCACATGGTAACAGCTCCACATCCCTGCGGGGCTGGAGGGATCCCCCGGCGCAGCGGTCACAGGGGATCACGATCTTCTCCCATCGCCTCTAATGCTGCCGCCGGCCCCGTTGAAAGCAATGGGTGATCGCGCAAAAAGAGAGGACACGCCGCCATTTTATCCCAGGAGCGAAAACATCGCAAATGAGAATGAAGCCGGTGAAAGTCATTGGTTTCATAATGACGCGTTTTCATTGAGTCTCGCGTTACAAGAAAGTTGCGCGATTTCCTCCCCAGCGTGACGGCGCCTCGGGCCGCTCTCACAGGCGCTTTACAGCGTTTGAAACGCTTCCGCTCATTTCCGTGGGGCTTCTCCTCCGCTTCTATTTTCAAGTGTTTCAGCAATTTTTACCGCAGCTCATCACCGATCGCAACGACGGGGCGCGTTTAACAGCGCTGCCGAACCCTACCAACGCGGTGATGTACAGCCCCCTGTGCGAGAGCAGCCCAAGTGCACGTATGTCGGCCTGCGGCACTTACCGCTCCGTAGGGCAGGTTTATACAGAATGTCCGCAGGGGAAAATGGCGCAGAAAATTCTGCATCCAAAACAGTCAAAAACGGGGCAGATTTTAACGTGAAATCAGGTGATTTCAAAAGGTATCAGAAGTCTTCAGCTGCCGGCGCATCTTGGCGGCCTGTACTGAGCGCAGCACCGCGGTCAGACAATGGCGCTTCTAGGCCGCCGGGTGAAGGAAGCGCTGACAGCTGAGCACGTCGGAGAGGAGCGCTGCATCCTGATATCGGCCGGGGACTGCCAGACGGTTTTGGATGCTGAAAGGTTATGGCATTTTCCGTTGTGCACATTGCGCAGCACTTTCGCCCCTTCAAGATGGCGGCCCCTCGCCACGCTTTAGGATGTAATCACTGGCATTCCCTGCACGGTATAGCGGGCTCAGTAGATAACGGGATATCCCGCACACGGTCTACTATGCCCACTATACCAAGCAGCGGCGCTCCTGCCGCGGTCACATGATGCAGACCGGTGAAGCCAGCGGCTGTGATGGTCATGTGTACAATGAGTGGCACACGGCCGCCGCAGGGCAGACGAGGGGCGCCGGAGTGCCGGATATTTACAAGGTCAGTCGTGGGCTTTCCTTTACAGTTATCCATCCTCGCGCCATTTTTTCCCCAGAGATCGCAGACGGGCGCAATTACACGTGGCGGATTTGGTGCAGTGGAAAAATCCAGAGACCACCGGCTGCAGATACATGGATCGGCCGCAGACTAACCCCTAAAGAGGAGGTCTACCGCGGGAGGGGGGGGGGGGGGGGGGGAGGGAGGTGCCGCAGTTACTCTACCGCTGGGGGGGGGGGAGAGGTCCCGCAGTTACTCTACCGCAGGAGGGGGGGGGGGGAGGGAGGTCCCGCAGTTACTCTACCGCGGGAGGGGGGGGGGGGGGAGGGAGGTCCCGCAGTTACTCTACCGCGGGAGGGGGGGGGGGGGGGGGGAGGGAGGTCCCGCAGTTACTCTACCGCGGGAGGGGGGGGGGGGGGGGAGGGAGGTCCCGCAGTTACTCTACCGCGGGAGGGGGGGGGGGGGGAGGGAGGTCCCGCAGTTACTCTACCGCGGGAGGGGGGGGGGGGGAGGGAGGTCCCGCAGTTACTCTACCGCGGGAGGGGGGGGGGGGGAGGGAGGTCCCGCAGTTACTCTACCGCGGGAGGGGGGGGGGGGGGGAGGGAGGTCCCGCAGTTACTCTACCGCGGGAGGGGGGGGGGGGGGAGGGAGGTCCCGCAGTTACTCTACCGCGGGAGGGGGGGGGGGGGAGGGAGGTCCCGCAGTTACTCTACCGCGGGAGGGGGGGGGGGGGAGGGAGGTCCCGCAGTTACTCTACCGCGGGAGGGGGGGGGGGGGGAGGGAGGTCCCGCAGTTACTCTACCGCGGGAGGGGGGGGGGGGGGGGAGGGAGGTCCCGCAGTTACTCTACCGCGGGAGGGGGGGGGGGGGGGGGGGAAGGGAGGTCCCGCAGTTACTCTACCGCCTGCGTCGGGCCCGCACTAATCCACGTGAAGTAGCGATACGTCACTCCGTGTAAGGTCACAGTGGTAACGCTACACGTGGATTTTGCGCACTTACAGGGCTAAACGCGCAGTATAAATATACACACACACGGCGCAGCCTCGGATTTGTGCCGCGGTCTTAGAGGTGGATTCTGCGCAGCGTCCGCACTGACAAGCCACATATAGCGCAGACTGTCTGATGGAAGCGGCAGGGGAACCTGCATCATCTTACATCCGAGTGTCCGGATGGCGCTTTACCAAATCTCACACGCCGGGAAATAACGGGCAGCGCAAATTGTAAAGACACAACATGGCGACTCGCTGTGCGGATTTTACCTCTTCAGAGGAGCGGGGAGAAGTCTGCGGCAAAACCCACACGGCCCAAAATCCGTTACGTGTGAACGCGGCCCAAGGCTTCACACAAGCGGCGCCCGCCGCCGTTCTGCAGAAGCTGCAGCTACACCAAACCCGCAGGGCGGCAGAGGCGGGCCACAGCTGACATACTACTCACCGCTCTGGAACCGTGCGATGGGCGCTCGACCTGCAAGACAGAAGGCACAAGGTGAGAACAGAAAATGCGTAAGGGGCATCAAGTGAAACTACAAGTACCAGCATGCCTGCCCGACAGTAGCCCCGCCCCTGGTGCCCCAGCAGACTTCCCCCTCCCATACGCTCCCTGTACAGCGGCTGAGTTCCTGCCCAGTGTGACAAGTGGCGATGGCGTCGCACGGCGATTGGCGCTCGGTTCATTTTCCGGCTTCCAGGGCCGCGGATGGTAATTGCGCCCGTCTGCCCGTTCGGCCGCGCTCACCCCAGCGGGTCGGCTTCCATCCGGTGACCCTGTGTGCGGCACCAACCTGCACTGCGGATGACCGCCGAGGCTCGCAGGCCGTTACGCGCAGTTTTTGTTCCCCTTGTCTGTATTTCTCGCGCCGTTGCTTAGCGATGACCGGCGCCGATGCGTCACGCTAATTGCGTTCGGGCTGCGGGTCAGACATCTCCACTGATTTCAATGAAGGCCGTCTGCAGCAAAATAAAGCGCGCTACGATTTTTCTCCCGCTGGCGGAATACGCAGTCCGTACCCGCGCGGGCGAAGGCCTTCCAATGCCCACAGAGCCCGTGTAAACCGCGATCAGAGGCCGCAATTAGACCTATTTTACGTAGTCCAATCGCGGAGCGCTGGCAGGAAGCTGCAGTAATCCGAAGCGCGGGTAACCACGGGCGCCACAACCTGCAGAAGTCCATTAATCCGGCGTCACCAGGACCGCCGCTGCGACAAATTATCAGAAACGGCAAACTATTGGCAGAGTACGAGGCTGCAGCCAGGAAGGGGGGCGGATCAGGGACCCCCGGCCAATCAGCAGTCTCATCACATGCCGGATTACCGGAAGGCGGTCAAAACAGACACGTCCGAGCGAGTGAGGAGGCTGCAGGCATGGAGCCCCCACTGTGTGGCCCTGTAACCGGACTGTAGATGAGGAAGCACCCATACCGGAGCGGTAACCATAACGACCGCAGGATGTCATTACTCACCGGTGTCCCTCCTCCCGCTGGGCCTGCGTCTGTATAGTAGGCGCCATGTTACCGCACGGAGGCACCAGCCGTGCTCAGCTACCGGATTCTGGGGCCTCACTAGCTCCGCCCTCCTCTAGTTTTAAAAACAGGCCAATACCACAGCCAGCCCCTGAAGGCCCCGCGCGCAAGGCATGACGGAATATGTAGTTTCGGGAGGCCTGCGTTCACTATTGTGGACCAGCGGAAGGGAGGAGCTATTCAAATGAGCTTGTGACGTAAGGCGCAGATGGCCAAGTAGTTTGAGTGACGGGAAGGAGAGCGACTTATCAGCCGCCGCATTGTGACTGTACGGAACCGCTGCAGTAATGGCGGCGCCCTTAAATCAGCCTCTGGGACCTCAAAATCCAGGGGCCAGCGGGGCCCCAGGACCCCAACTCGGTCCCGGAGGAAACCAACAGCAACAGCAGCAACAACTTGGGCTCGCTCAGCAGCAACAAGATTTCGACCCAGTGCAGAGATACAGGATGCTGATCCCGCAGCTGAAGGAGAGCCTGCAGGTAGCGAAGGGGCGTTCTCAGCAGCCAATCGGATCGCGGCTTCTACCTTTCCACCTGCTTTATAACTATAACCTGATTGGTTGCTATGGCTAACGGGTGGGGGCTAACTCCTGGTGCCGCCCATAGCAACCAATCAAACTCCAGCTTGAAGATGAAAGCAGTATTCTGATTGGAAGATTGCGACTTGAAAGTAGTCACCTGATTGGTTGCTATGGGCAACAGTTTCTCTTCAGCGCACTCTGCTTTTCAGACCTGGCGGTTGTGTTTTCAGCCTCCTACTGAGCGCCATGTTTCATGGTAGATGCCTGCGGCTCACCGGCCGGCGCAATTTTGGCCCTTGAGCAGCGCCCTGTTTTCACTGCGCACGCGGTTTGGGTGCGTCTGTGTTTTTAATGTCTGTGTGGCATCTGTGAGTGCGCAAAAAACCCCCAAACCCGCAGTCTGAATAACCAAACTAATCCAGTGCGCCCGCGTGCCTCCTGTGTGACCGGTCCTTAGGGGCTCATTCGCACGAGCAGAAATCTGCAGCATAATCCGCGGTGCGCGGAGTCGGGGGAAGTACGCGGATTGCCATTAATACATTTGCGCAGCATGTTCCATCTCGCCGCGTCCGGCCCGGATTAGATGCTGTCCGTGCGCAGTACTCTCTGCTTGCAGTCGTTGAATGGGATCCTTCATTATGTTCTTCCGGAAAGCGCTGTCTTGGTCATGTGACACTGGCAACGCTGCGCGGTGATAACCGTACTGTAACGAGGCGCAGAGGCGTAACTTGAAGCTCCTGGGCCCCGATGTAAAACCTGTGACAGGGCCCCCAACTATAATGCTTTATTCATAGTACTGGGCTCCCTATATGGAGAAGAGAGGCCCTTATGGGTCCCTAAGGCTCCTGGGCCCGGGTGCAACCGCATCCCCTGCACCCCCTATAGTTACGCCCCTGACGAGGCGGCATCCATATTGGCACCACGTGACGCAGTGAATGCACCAGAAACCTGCGTATTTGTGCGCCATTGTAGGTTTTGCTGAGTCTGTGGCCGCTGATCTCTCGCCTCGGCTCAGAGGGCCGCAGTCGCAGACCCTACACTGCATTGGCGGACCAGAGCTGCAGGCGGGGGAGGGGAATATCTTTAAAGGGGTTATCCAGGCAGCGCCCGCCGGGGTTGGACTGTAAGCGCTGCTCTGACCCCCATGTGGCGGCCGACGCAGCGGTCACTGAAATCCACAGGAGCTGCGCTTGTAATGCAGGCCGGGGTCCCATTGATGTCAGTGAGCGCTGCACCTGCAGTTACGAGCGCCGGCCACTAGATGGGTCGGCGCAGCGCTTCCTCTTAGTGTTTCTCAGCGGCGCTGCCTGGATAAACCCCTTCATGGTGTAATGCATAGCCGACGGGCCGTATAAAAAGGGGGTGGTGGGCTGGATTTGGCCGCGGGCCTCGTGTTTGACATGCTTTAGTTAAAGGGGCATCTCATGAAGACGACCCCTTTTAGGGTTCCCGTACTCACCTGCGGCCGAGTCACTGTAACCGCGTGCGGATCACTGATAGCTGGCGGCGCCTCGACTTGCTGTTGAGCGGATGTGTCTAAGCGTGGCGGCCCTGCTTTGTGCTCCCCATGGCATCCCCAGAGGACGGACCTTCATAGATCAAACACTGATGGCCTCTAAGGAAAAGCTCGTTAACGTTTTCTGCTTTACATTCTTTAATTTTCTCTTTTTTGCAGAATCTCATGAAAATCGCAGCTCTGAATTTGGCCCAAAACACCAATATCGATAACGGACAGTGAGTATCACAGCCAGCGGCGGCGGCTTAAGGGGCGCTTACACGGAGGGATGACCATCCGAAAAATCGTTAATACGAACATAAGTGAGCGGTCCGGTGGATGGACGAGCCAATGAGGGCCGGGATCCCTCGCTTCTGGTTCGTCGTTCAGTTTCAGCCACCACTATCTGCGGCGTTTAAACACGGATGGCGGTGATGACATCACCAGCTCGTTCGCTCGGGCAAACAGCAGTTGTGTAAAAGGGCCATTAAGGGGTTCCCCTACAAACGCCCCTCGGCTCGTGTCTGCAGGACAGATGAGTGATGGACTGCAGGGACCGCCGGAGATCACCAGGACAGCGCACAGATCGGTGTGACCGCCGCTCCACTCACCGGCTATGGAGGTAGCCCGGTGTATCCGCCTGTGTCTGCCGCGGGGGGGCGGATATCGCTGCAGTTGTTTTCAGCTCTGCACGTTGCCTACAAGATTTTGTTAACTACCTAATTCCCGCACTGCACTGCTTTCTGATTGGCCAGCACTGATCATGTGAGTAGCCCTGCCGAATCAGAGAACAGGAATAGTAGGAAATGGGTAGTCTGAAGATTACTCAGGCTTTTGGGCTAAAAATGGGACCCGGAACTGGCAGATCAGAGGCTTGGCAGAGAACGGCAGGTAATAGACCCCCCCCCCCCCCCCCCCTGCGGCCCGGAGGGGGGATTTTTTTTCTTCTTGAAAGTAGAGCAGCGATCCCACCCGCACACATCGCCGCACCACTCACTAAAGGAACTTGGGCTGCACCTTTCTCACGATTGCTGGGTCCCAACGATCAATCGCTTGTCCCGCGGGCAGGTGATGAATGTGTTTTGTGGAGAGCACCTTTAGGCTAGTTTCACACGGGCGAGGGCGATATCGGATCTCGTACTCTCCATCTTGTGAAAGCCCCACGGATGCAAGGCCTTTACATGTGAAAACAGCCTCGCATCCCTATGGGGAACCCCTCCATCCCAGCAGGGATCCCCCCCCAGCCGCTGCAGAGGATCACAGAGTTCTCCCATTGCTTTCAGTGGGGCCGGCGGTACTGCCCCCAGCCCGGTTACATACAATGGGCAATATCGCAAAAAGTTAGACCGTTCCGTGTTTTTCTCTTTTCACTCCACGTCGCAGGAGTGACAACATCCCAGATGTAAAGCGACCCGTCCGAGACCACGGCTCCAGAATGCTGCGTTTCACTCCCTCTGTGTAGAAATCACATGATTTTCTTGCCTGCGTGAAACCGGCCTTAAGGGCAACACTTCAAAAAACAAGGCGGAGCCAGTCCTTTATTGTATCGGGATTGGACAGCGGCATCCACTATGGCGTCTTATAGCCGCTCCACAAAGACAAGAGCTTGTAGGCCAGAATCTGGGGAAAACCTTGAATTGTGTGAATCCCTGATCGCTGATCGTCAGACGCTGAGAGACAACGATGAGCGACGGGAGAACGAACACCGCGGGACGTCAGCGCAGCCAAACGCCACGAGTATCGCTAAAAGACGGCTTTGAGTGATTTAGAGCGATAATTGTTGCGTGTACATGGGCCCTTCCTCTTTATTTCTCTCTCAGGGCAGATCGCGGCTTACCCCCCAGCAGCTGACCCTCCAGCCACGTCTGCCGGTGATCTGTTCCAGGCATCTGCTACTCATTCAGTAAAGTAATATATCCCGCCGCTGCTTCTGACCCCCCCCCAGGCCGCGCCCCCTTGTACTAGCGTTTAGCTTCTGAATATAAGCCCTCCCCTCCGCACCCCGTTTATACCTTTACTATACAGAATGTCCCCTACTTGTTCCGTTCCAGGAATCTGTTCACAAGTGTATTTGTTCGTATGTCCAAACAAATGGTTGTACGGAGGGGATCGCGGGGGGATCGCGGGTGGATCCCGCTCCATACAGCGTCGGGTGCAGGCCGTTCTTACAGCTGGTACCCGGCAGCACCAGTTCCAATGAGCTGCGCCGCTCATCGGAACTGTTAACACCTTAAATGCTGCTGTAAGAACAGCCTGCACCCGACGTTCAGGGGTCCCGTACCGTGTCCTGCGAGAAGATCGCGGGACGCTGTGCGGTTGCTAGGCAACCGGCGGCCTTCTGAAAGGGCCTCAGCTGCCTAGAAAACTGCACAGTGTCCTACAATCTGAGCGGACTGGCTTGATAGAATCGTGTCCCGCCCGGCGCAGTATGATGTCATGAGCCCCCTAATGACAGCCGTACAGGTCCGTCCTGTGCGTCCGCAGTTTGTACGGATGGTGACCCCATAACCTGGGTGCTGTTTCTTGCAGCTTACGTCCGCTGGTCAAAGCTTCAGTCGGCACTCCCGCTGATCCCTGCTTTTAACCCTTTAAATGCCGTTGTCAATTCTGACTGTCGTTTAAGCGCCTCGATCGAAGTTTGGGGGTGCTGAGCTGCATCCTGCGATAAGATCGTGGGGTGCAGTTCGGTTGCCATGGCAGCCATGGCTTTCATCCATTATAGATTGCTTATAAAGCCATTCCTGTGGCATGGTGTGATAGATTGCAGTATAATGTAATTCTATGGTTTTACATCATACTGCAGGAGCGATCAGACTATTGCAAGTTCTTGTCCCCCGTGGGACTAAAATGTAAAAATCAGTTTAAAAAGTTTTTTTTTTTAAATTAAATAAAGTTTTACAAAAAGCAGAAGCCCCTCCCCCCCCCCCCCCCCAACAACAACATATTTTGGTATCGCTTCATCCATAAAAGTCCGGCGGCAGGAAATGTTTTATTTTTTTTTCCAAACATAATTTGTTATATTATACATTACTATTGAAAAATACGCCTCGTCCTGCAAAAAACACTTTTTTGAAATTTTGAAAGTGGGCACGAAAAAATGAAAATGGGAGGGGGAGCGGTCCTTAAGGGACTACTGAGGCCCCCGCAGCAGTTTTCGTCAATATATACCCCTCTGATGATCGCCCGTTGTTCTGTACAGTGACGCCTCACACAACCTGTGATGTCACCTCTGCGTCCTGACCCAGTGACATCATGTATAGTTAGCATGGGCTAGGGGAGGACATTGGCTGCAGCAGTGATCTCTCACCCCCAAGAAGTAATGAAGTTCTATAATACATGTGTACCCCAAACTGGTGCCATTAAAATGCAACTCATCCCCGAGAAAACAAACAAATGTAATGGCTCTGTACGGCCGCTGCTTATAATATGTGTATCCTAATGTCTTCCACCAGATGGCGCTGCAGGGTAAAGAAGTGGGAGAGCAGGCAGCGTGTAAACTCCGCCAGGAAGTAGCTGGGTGGGTTTTCTTGCTTTTAAAGGGACAAATACAGGAAGAGTCCGGCTAATGGGGGGCTTCACTAAAACTGACCATACACGTGATCATGTGACACTGAAGGGAGCGCACACGTATAGAGGGAACTGTTCCTTAATCTCATGGTGAGTTCATGAGAAAGACACACGTGACCCGGCTGACCTACAACCCCACGCGGGGCCCTTATTACATGCGGGGCCAAAAACTGACCGCAAGAAAAGCTTCATTGCATTATTATTTTTTTGCTGCCAAGTACACGGACCGCGTGATAAAGCTGCGCGCTCATCGCGGTTTGTAGGTGATCGCCCCGTAATGTAGATTGTGCTTCAGTTTTTGGATGTCAGATTAAAAGTGTTTTAAGTCCCTCGGGACCAGAGAGTCTTATTACCTTTTTGTTTATTTAGTTTTTCACCCTGCCTTCCAAGAGGCATAAGGGCTCATGTCCACGACGGCGTTTTCACCGCGTGTTACACGTACATTACACGGCCGCATCATACACCGGTGAGCGTGTGGAGAAAGATCCCAGCATGCTCTATTCCTCTGCGCACCACACGGCGTGAGCCCTTCGTATACAACACGCTGTATATGGGCGCCGTTCTGATGCGCCTTCCTGCTCTGAAACATAGTGGGGAATTGTAAAATAAATGTGCCGTACGCCGTACACGGTACACTCGCAGCCAGGCGCGGTCTACGCCGCAGAGACCATGCTTACAAATCGGTAACACGTTGTGGGGAGACGCACAGCGTTTTACATACACGCCCGTGGACGGGAGCCCACTTTTTTTCCCCTCTCCAAGCTACATAGATGTATATGGCCCCCTGCACACGGGTGGGATTTCCCGCAGAATTTCCACCTGTGCCCGCCTGCATAGGAATGCATTGCAAAACGCAATCCTGGGCAGACGGCCGCGATTTGTCTGCGTGAAAAAATACGCGGAAAAAACAAATCGCGGTGTGTTCTATATCTGTGCGGGTTTCACAGAGGCCCGCACAGAAATGTCAGTGGTGACGGGCCAGCTCCGCTCTGTGCAGGCGCCAACGGGCCGGCAGCCGGTGCAGAGAGGAGACACCAGGAGCGGGTGAGAGCCGCACTGGTCCCTGTAGGGGCGCGGTTCGGGGGTCCGACTCGGCAGTCTGCGGGCGGCCCGAGGGCTCGTTCTCTGCAGGACGACTTACACTTTTTAATTATACTATTTTTAATGTAATATACTGAAAAACCTTTGAATGCAGTGAAATGAAAAAAACGCAACTGCGACTTTTTGGGGTTTCCTTTCTCTGGCATTCGCAGTCCTGACCGGTTCTCTGCCGCCGCTCAGTATGATTATAGTGATCCCAAATCTCATATTATTGATTGTTGTGTTTTTATGTCTTACTACTTTTTAAAAAAGTAAAGAACCTTTTTTTTTTTTTTTGTTAAATGTTGCTCTGTCGCCATATTCGGGTCCCATAATGTTTGTTTGTCTTTGTGGGACTCGTTATTCTGAGATACATTCATCTTTTTGAGGCACAGGAGTAACCAGAAAAGCCCCTGCAGTTCTGCATTCTGTACTTTTGGGTTTTTTTTGTTTTTTGGTGTAAAAAATAGTTTGGACTCACACGAACGCGTTTCTACTAGAGATGAGCGAACGTACTCGGATAGGCACTACTCGTCCGAGTAATGTGCCTTATCCGAGTACCGCTGTACTCGTCCTGAAAGATTCGGGGCGCTCCGCTGCTGACAGGTGAGTCGCAGCGGGGAGCGGGGCAGAGCGGGCGGGAGAGAAGGAGAGAAAGATCTCCCCTCCGTTCCTCCCCGCTCTCCCCTGCAGCTCCCCGCTCTGCAGCGCGTCCCGAATCTTTCAGCACGAGTACAGCGGTACTCGGATAAGGCACATCACTCGGACGAGTAGTGCCTATCCGAGTACGTTCGCTCATCTCTAGTTTCTACCAAATATGTGTTGTTTTTTTTTTTCCCCATTATTTACACTTTTTAATGGGAAAAATAGGAAAAGGAGTTTTTAAATTTAAATGTGTATAATATAAAATTGTTGTTAAACCTTTTTCCACATTTCTGTCTTTTCCCCGTAGGGAACGTGATCTTGTATTATATACTGCAGTACCTCCGTGTTGCAGCATATAGTGATTTTCAGTGTTGCCTGTTAGGCTCTGCTACAAGCAGGACTTAGGCCGGCGGCACACGAATGTATCGGAATCTGCATGCAGGAGCCTTTAGCAAAACGCGGCCCTGCGCCCGGCCGGCGTCCGCGCACACCTGTCCTTTTCTGTATTGCAGATTGTCCGGATGGCTCGCCGTCAGACATGCGCAGTACAGATTTTTTTCTATTTTACCGCGACCTATCCACAATGTCACTTGTGGATGGGCTGCAGGTCGGACAGCCTCTGTAGACTTCAATGGAAGTCATCCGTGCGGAATTCGCACTGAAATAGAGCACGCTGTCATCGTGTGTGAAAAAGCCCTTTTACATGTATGTAACGACCGGTACATGAACACCGACCGCGGATTCCACAATGCAAATCCGGTTGTGTGCCACTGGCCTTAATGGGCATCTGTGCTCGGCAGCTGTGGGGTTCCATGCTAGCCCATCAGCACCCCACGATTATGTAAGCGCTGGAAAGGGGGCAGCGAGGGTCACCCATCCAGCTGGTAAGACACATGGTCAACTTTGACCGTGGCGTCTAAAGAGTTAACTGCTGCAATTGAAGTTGGCTCTGATCATGGTGGTTGTCAGGCGTGGAGCGGACTCTGTTCCCGAGGGGTTAAAGGGTCGTATGAACGTAGATAAAAACATGGCTGCTTTCTTCCAGAAACCGTTCCGTCCTTGTTGATACTTCTTGAAGACTGAAGTAGCTTATGGGCAAGAATGGCGCTGGGTTTGGAAAACAAGGCTGTGAGTCGGGCTTCTTACCACAAGGTGTTGTACCCATCAGCCGCCACATGGGGCCGGGCACGGCCTCCGCAGGGGGGGAGCATTGTAATGACTCTGGAGCCGCTCTCCTCCCAGCCGAGGACCCTTCAGCTTCACCCCATACCCTCTAATAGGACAATAATAAGCCTGGGGGGAGGGGTGGGGGGTCCTTCTTGGGGATATCGCTGTGTTTTGCGGTCTTCACGTTCCGATGTAATTTCTCTTGTTTTTGTCTTTCTCAGACTAAGCCTGCGGCCGATGTTCCCTTTAAGGCAAATGAGGAAACCTTTCTTTTTTTCTTCCCTCTGTGCTGTTTTTTGAGGTGGGGGGGGGGGGGGGGGGGTGACTTTTTTTTCTGTTTTCCCCCAAAGCTCAGCATTTATGATTATTTTGTAATTCTCTCTCCTCGCCCGGCTGGTGGCCGTGTTTAACAGCCGGCGCTTACATCCCCGCTATCAAGCAACTAGTCAGACAACGGTTGTCCCGTGTAAAGCCACCCGGAGGCGCCCTCCACCTCACTGGTTGGGATTCTGTTTTCCTGCTCTGTTACAAAAGCGGGAATCCACGGAGCGACGCAATTTGTCTTACGATGGAGCTGAACATGGGATCCACGCAGCGTCCATCCATCCATCCATCCATCCATCCAGCGCTGCGTCATCCTGCAATGTAGTGGAATTAGTGGCCGGAGACGCCGATGTGAGCGAGCCGTATGTATGCCGTAGGGTGCATGTTCCACGGAGCTCCCCTGATACATACGCTGAATGTAGTTCACATGTAGGGTGTGAGCGCCCTACGTTGGGTCATCGTCTGACTTGCGGTACTTTTACACGGGTCATCTATTGACCGCTAGTTGTCTGGTGTAAACGTGCTACTGAGCGAGAAATCGGTTGTTGGTCACTGCATTCCGGCTCGCTGAACACTGAAACTAAGCGACTAGTCGGCGACTTTTGCTCCGTGTAAACAGGTGGTTGATCATCTTTCAGCGACTGCCTGTTCACAGTGAATGGAGATAAGCGGCCAGTAGAGATCGCCAGGAGTGATCATCGCCCCTGTGTGTTGGGCGTTCCGTCTGACAGTCCCCTCACCCGTTTTATGGCAGCCTGTCTCTGCGACTCCGCAGACGGACTACAGACTGTCCCAAACAACCCGCAGTACGTTCTCCCGGTGGATTTGGGGGCAGCATCGGGGATTCCGCCTCCCGCTACGCTTCTGTTCTCTACCTTTATGACTTGGAATAGGAAGTACAACCTACAACACAAGCTGCCCATGCGCTTTCTGTCTATTTCAGGCAGGGTTGTGTTTTGTGTGGGTGTCGTTATCTTGGCGTGGGCGATTCCATCTAACGAGGGTCTTGGTTGCCACTTTTGTCCCCTGATGTATCTGTAACTCGGAGGGGCGCTGATGACTTTCCAACGACCTTTGTAGCGGCACTTCTTGTGTAAGACCGCTGCAGCTTCACGGAAAGAAGCCGATTCGGATGCCGCCGCTAGGTTTTCTGCCACTTGAAGAAAGTGATGATTTACGCCTCTTCCTGTAACCCCTTCCTGTCTCACGAGATAACGATCTCAAGAGCTGAAAAGCCGAGGAGCAATCTTTGCTTTTTAACCCTTGAAACACTGAAAGTAGACGTACCAAACTTTTTTTCTTTTCCCAGCAGTATAAATCCACCCGTTAGTATATTCCCATACACAGCGGATAACGTGCCGATCGGTGGGGGGCTCCCATCGTGCCCCCTGCCCCCTCACTGAGGGCCTACTACACCCTTGCAATGAGAAGCAGACTGAGCAACAGTCAAGAGCGGTGCCGCTCCATTCACTTTCAGTGGGGCTTCCAGAGATACCCAAACGCTCGCCACTTGGCTATTTGTTACCCCCTGTAGATATGAATAGAGCTCCGGCTCAGCCACCACTCCATTCAGGGTGACGGCGCTGCGGGACGAGGGATGAGGACGAGGGACCGACTTTGGTCTCAGGGGTGAATCCTCCGATGATGAGCTCTGGACCCCGTCTCCTGTGCTCAGGGGATAACTTCTAATTCTGGTAAAACTCTTTTAATAGTACATAATACTGAAAATGATTTATATTTCATATATTGCTTTTTTTTAAACTTTTTTTGACACCCCCCCCCCCCCCCCCCAACCCCCTCGGCAGCAGATCACAAACTATTTGCTACAATTGTAAAAATTGACATAAATGTCAACCGCTTCCCACAGGTCTCGCCGCCAGCTTATCTACTCCCGCCTGTGGGAAGCACAACGCTTTTCATTGGCTGAAGTGTTGCATCTTGCCGCAGAGCGCCACTCACCACTGTGCCGCCGCCAGTACCAGTTTCTTGCATGGAGAGCGTAGAAATGCCTATAGAGGCCGCATTGCTCTGACTGTACATGGGGTTGGGGGGGGTTAGATGTAAACAAGAATCCTCCTGTATACTGACAGCAAGCACCGGGTCTATAAATGGAGAGGAACGGTTATACAGGGCATATTAGAAAGTTGTACAACTTTTTGAAGGGAACTGGCAATACTCTCCGTAACTTCGGGCTCAAATTTTTACTTATTTTTAAATTTATTTTTTTTGCAAAGCTTACGATCAACTTTTTTTTTTTCTCCGAGAGGAACTTTCAGTTGACCATCATTGTGTATGACGTTGGTGCGTTACCGTGCAGCCCTCACCTGTAAGGTCACTATCATCTAAAATCAAAAGGTTACTACTAAATGGAAGGGCCCTTTTACACGATTCCTGCCATTGGACCACTGACGAGCGACAGATTTGTTTGTCTTTCACTATTGTTGGCATCCCATCCCCTGTGCACAAGGGGGTAGAGATGTGCTGCTGACAACGATTCTTACTGCAGCCTGAACGAGCTGATTGGCCGATGCTAATCATGAGCGTATTCACACAGCCCAATGATCAGAGCAAAAAGTCATTCCTACTGATGATCAGGCCGTGTAAAAGGGCCTTAAGGGGATTTTCCATGCAAATGCTTTTGACGACCTATCCCCAGGATGGGTCCTCAGTAGTTGATCGTCTGTGGTCTGCCGCTCAGGACCCCAACGGGGAAGCAGTTGGCTCCGACTCCTGTGTAGTGACCAGCATTCGTAACTGCAGGCGCAGCTATCATTAAAATCCATGAGCTGCGCCTGCAATTACAAGTGCTGGCCGCTGCACGGGTCCTAGCCAACTACTTTCGCTGCAACCATGTATTGTGGCGCTGACCGTGGGTGTCCGATCAGTGGGGTCCTCAGCCGCAGACTCCAGCAGATCAACTTTTGATGACCTTTCCTGAGAAGAGGTCATCAATAATGTTTGCATAGAAACCCCCTTTAAGTCATTGAGACCCTCTGCTCAGGTCCTCCGTTATATCTGGTTCTGAAACCAGCCGCTACTGTAGATGCCCACTAGGCTTCTATAGGGCCGATCTGGCTAGAATGTGTCCCTTAGTGATGCGTAACTAGAAGTCCGGGAAAACCAACGTGTATAATAGAGGAGGAATCAGAAAAATCTGCTGCTACTTGCGATTTTCTGGGTTTAGGTAGAAATACTCTAGAATTCTGGTGGTGAAAAGCATTGTGACTGGTAGGTGAGTCACCCATAGTTTCAGAACTCGTCAGCATGCAGATAGCGTGTCTGCCGCCTGATATGTTTACCATCTCTTGAGTCATTCTGCGATTTCAAGTGACTTTCCTACACGGACCGAGAAGGGACTTTGTCCCCGTGCTATCGGGCAGACATGAGGACCCGCTGGTTGGTCGGCTACAACTGTGTAACTTTCTGTTGTTCTCGCATGCACAAAGTTTCCTTGTAGTCGTCAGTAAGTAGAAATTACACAGAGCTGGTTTCAGGAGCCGTTAATAGGATATTACAGCTCACGGGTGGAGACATACCATTCATGGCCATGCTGACGCTCCGGTCAACAGCAGTTAGTGAATAGAAGCTAATAGTGTGACCACACTAGTGACGGTGGTGGGCGGACGTAAGATATCACGTTGGGGGGGGATTATATTCTTGGTTATTATATAACATATTGGGCAACTTTTATTATATATCAACAAGAGGGGGAAAAACAAAAGGGGGGAAGAGGAGCGACGCAAAGTACGCCCCATCAGGAACTCGTGTAATGGACCCTCAAGGAGAGTTGTGCGCAGAAGGAAGAATCCATCATTACTCAACTTGCTAACGAACATCATATACATTGTGGCGGGACGTCGTAAAAAGGAAAAATGTGGTGGGGGGGGGGGGCTAGAGTTGGTTAAGTTAAACATTTGAAAACTTTATTAAAGAGCATTTAATAAAAAATAAAAAAATACCGATAAATGGCCGATCGCTCTCTGAGTTCACTATTATGGCCTCTATTGGTGGCCAGACCTGGACAGATGCTAGACCGGCTGTCGGGCTCTACAGTCGCCTCCTGTAAAAGGGGCTTTAGAACTTGAACACAACTTGTATAACAGAGATTGTGTTCTGTACGTTTTGCAGTCTCTACAGGCAACATTAAGACAAATCTCCAGGGTTCCCTCTTATCAAGGGTTCTCTCCCAGTATGTGCACAGCAGTGACCATAATAAGTAGCAGGTAAGAGATCTTAAAGGCGTTCCCCCTACATCTATCTATTATCAGACAGCTCCATGCATTACGCAGTGGCTCAGGTTGGTACTGCAGGTTAAGTCTTATTAACTTCAATAGGATTCAGCCTGCAGTACCAACCTAGGCCACTGTGCAATGTCTGAAAACAGCTGGAAGCAGGAGAACCCCTTTAAGGTGCATTTAGATGGAACGATTATTGTTCCAAAAATCGTTAAACGAACTAAAGTGAATGATAACCGTTCAGTTTAAACGCGAGCCAACAACCGAATAAGACTCGCGCGCCCCTCGTTGGTTGTTCAGTCGACTCGTTGGCTTCTCGTATTCAAACACCGATCTTCATTGTTTCACATAGGAATGTGAAGCGCTGAGCGAGAAGTACGATTCCCAGCAATGATCTGCCCGTCTAAACGGGCTGCATGGCGAAACTAGTGATGATGTCGCTGGCTCGTTCACTCAGGCAAGCGAGAGTCGTTAGAGTAGCTTTACATCGTGCAGCAATCCTCTGATTAATAGCTCAAATTGGTGGCTGAAGCAGATGAACGACTGCCTTTACACAGAGCAATTCACAATCGCTGAACGAATTGCAGCTTGAACACATACACCGGCCAAAATATCATTCAGCACCTTCTTAAGGCCCTTTTACACGGGATGACTGTCGGACGTTTCACCGTCCCAACGATGATCAGGGGTCACGTGGAATAATGGGGGAAGCACACACTGTGCCACTCTCCTCAATGAGGGGATCGGTAGGTACACTATATACCCCAGTATGCTCCGTATGCCAACTGCACCCTGGAGAAACTATAAAAAGTTTCCCTTAAGTAATCCGTTAAGATCTACCTGGGCATCTACTGCAAAACTCACACTTGGTCTCCTGCTGGTTGCTGTGCATTATATGTGGATTACTCCAGCTGAGGTTTCCAGATAATACATTCTGGATTTGGTGTATAAAGGCCCATTTAGACACGATTATCGCTCAAAAGTCATCTTTTGAGCAATAATCGTTGTGTCTAAATGTGCACTTTTCGTGCAGTATTCGTTTATCGCTGACTTCAAGCAAGCTTAAAGTCAGCGATGAGCCTTATCAGATACCAGCTGATAAGACCAGTATTCTTTTAGCTGGTATCCCGCTCGGAGTTCTCAGCAGGATACCACTGACAGCTCCAAGAACAAAGCAGCTGTTTGCAGATAACAGCGCATCTGCTGTCCTCTGCATACAGGAGGAGCCTTCATTTACACGCTAATAAACTCTTAAGTAGCTAACTAGCTACTTAAGAGTTTATGCAAAGTGATCGCTCAAAACTGTCACTTAAACTGCTGTTTGAGCATATTTTGAGCAATGATTTTTCAGTGTACATGGGCCTTAAGCAATCCCCTATATATTCTGGGAAGCCCCCAGGACGCCGGTTCAAGCTTTGTTTGCCCCAGCTTTTAACAATACAAGAGGTTTTTCTCCAAAGGCCAGAGCTTGCTTGGCTTATATGATTAGGGTACTGCAGACTGTGCTGGTGATGGTCCGTATAGCGCCTGTACAGTACTGACTAGCGGCCTCTTCTATCTTGCAGGAAGATTGGTGACGGCAGTGTTCAGAGGTTTGATAAGAGTCTGGAGGAGTTCTATGCCCTGTGTGACCAGCTGGAGCTGTGCCTGGTATGTACCACACTCGTGTTGTCTAGTATTTGAACATTTTGTATATATTCTATTAATGCCAGCTGTTGGCTGCAATCATGTCCACTAAACAGGCTGGTACGGCTTTGTTCCTACGAGCGTATATTGGCCGCCGTTTTCACGGACGGCCGATATACGCTATGATCTGAGCAGTAAAAGCTAATGAATTGTCGCACAAATCTAACGTTTGTGCACCCGTTCAGCCGACATGGGCCCTGGCATATATACGCCGAGGCCGCAGTGCCGTCGCCCCCCCCCCCCCCCCCCCCCGGCTCACCTCCTCTCTTCTGGCTGATTGCAATGGGAATGGGGGGGAGAGCTAAGTACCGCCCCATCCCGCCTCCCCCTAGTGCTGGCTGCGAATAAGGGGCGGGAGCTTACTCTATACTTGTGTGTCAATTACAATTCCTAAAATCTGTGCTTGCTGTCAGTGAACAGACTTTCATTATTTACAATGAGATACTGAAAATCGGTTCAGCTCACACGAGTGCAAAGCTGGGGAGAAGAGAAGGAGTTCTGATATACTGCAACAATCATGATGCATGTAAGACACAAAGTGTTCAACTTCTAGAGCTAAACAATGACGACTACTGACAGCAAGTGGAGTTCTTAAGAGGGTTTTCCCATCTCAGACTTTTATGACATATCCACAGGATAGGCCATAAAGGTTTGATAGTTGCCGGTTCCTCCTCTGAGACCTGCTCCTATTTTCTCCATTGGCCCCTACCGCTCCGCTGTTTCTGTACCGCCAGTGGAATCCAGTAGCTGTGGAAATGGCAAAGCTCAGCTAAGCTTGGCAGTGCCCACCAGACCAGCCTCCTCGTATTCTACAGGGTTTTCATGTCTGTTTGGTGTACATAATTTTTAAAGGGTTCCCATGTGAAATCCAAACTCTTAAAGGGAGGTTTACCACAACGGATATTTCATAAGTCGGTCTTAAACTTAAGTACGTTAGAATAAGGTGTGTCACATTAATTATCAAGTTCCAGCAATGAGCCGGCGTGGGTCTGCACTGTGATTTAGGCAGTGATGTCAATCTGCTGATCCACAGGAAGCCCCACCCTTCTTGCCAACTTTTTTGAAAACTGGCATCAACGGAAAATCAAAAACAATCAAACTTTATCATAAATATGGCCGCACCAAAGACCAGGAAACTGGTGCAAGTGGCTTGATAAATTGGCCCAAAGTGCGTTAGAGACTTGCATCACTTTCCTTAATTGTTAAACTTGATACATTTGATTTAAGATTTCTTTGCGTAATATTCTGGTTTTCGTGAAGTGAATTTATGGCTGCGGATTACTGAGGAATCACCGGAATGTAAGTGCATGAAACCGGAGCCGGTGGTGCCGCTCCACGTTTATCCCATCAGTCCCGGCTGCTTACAGCCGGAGCTCATACTACATGCTGGGATCTGCAGGACATGCTTCAGATTCTTTGTCAATCGCATTGGCTGGGGAAGGGAGGTGTCGCAGCGGTAGCAGAGTCATAGGAGTGGGTCGTGAGCTCCGGAAGTTGGGGGTGTGAGAATGATCAGTAGATTAGGATTTCAGGAATTTGGGAAGAGCTCCTACTGTGTGCTGACCTCTCTCTCTTACCCTCCCTTAGCGCCTCGCCTACGAGTGCCTCTCTCAGAGCTACGACAGTGCCAAGCACTCCCCCACACTAGTGCCTACAGCTACCAAACCAGATGCCGTGCAGACCGAGAGCCTGCCCTACACCCAGTATCTCAGCATGATCAAGTCTCAGATCTCTTGTGCCAAGGACATACATAACGCTCTGCTGGAGTGTTCCAAAAAGATCATGTTGAAGACGCCAACCACGCAGGGCGCCTTGTGACCCTCGACCACAACTCTCTCAAGGCATTGCAGGCACACTGCTGGGATCCTTGGGCTGGCATCCGCCATGCTCACGATGATAAACTCCTAAGGTGCGACCAGTGACAAGACTTCCTCTGCTTTGTTTGTATACGCGCTACCAATGGCCGTCTCTTACTGAATACCTTGATGATCACAGCGCTCACTCCTGAGGACACCCACCTTCGCAGAGGAACTCACCTCCATAACTTAAGACTTCTTCCAGATGTCGGGTGGACAGGAAGGAATCAACATGTACAAAGGCTGTCGGACAAGATGGTTTAGCAAACAAATTTAGTTTTGTAGGTTTATACATGCTTTTAGTTCCTCATTAAAGGGGTGGTCCCACTTGTAGCTATTGATCTATTCTAAGGATAGCTCATCAATAGAATGTTGGTGGTGGTCTACTATCCGGGACCCTTAGCGGTCAGCTATTCCCTTGCGCTAGTGTCTTAAAGGGGTTGTCCCGCGAAAGCAAGTGGGGTTATACACTTCTGTATGGCCATATTAATGCACTTTGTAATGTACATCGTGCATTAATTATGAGCCATACAGAAGTTATTCACTTACCTGCTCCGTTGCTAGCGTCCTCGTCTCCATGGTGCCGTCTAATTTCAGCGTCTAATCGCCCGATTAGACGCGCTTGCGCAGTCCGGTCTTCTCCCTTCTGAATGGGGCCGCTCGTGCCGGAGAGTTGCTCCTCGTAGCTCCGCCCCGTCACGTGTGCCGATTCCAGCCAATCAGGAGGCTGGAATCGGCAATGGACCGCACAGAGCCCACAGTGCACCATGAGAGAAGACCTGCGGTCCACCGTGGGTGAAGATCCCGGCGACCATCTTCGCAAGGTAAGTAAGAAGTCACCGGAGCGCGGGGATTTGGGTAAGTACTATCCATTTTTTTTTTTTTTTTAAACCCCTGCATCGGGGTTGTCTCGCGCCGAACGGGGGGGCTATTGAAAAAAAAAAAAACCCGTTTCGGCGCGGGACAACCCCTTTAAGTATGCAGAGCTATTTTGATGCTGAAAGTGGATAGCTCTGTACGTTGTGCTGTGGCCCAGGTTGGTATTGCTCGCAGAGTACCATTCACTTCAAAGGGACTCGGTCTGTCATACCAACTTGGGCCACTGAGTAATGTATGGCGCTGCTTGCTTCCAGCAGCAAAACAGATCTGTATACATAGACACCAGCCCAAGAGAACCGCTGATGAGCAGATGCTCAGCTGTCTAATGACTGATGTCCAGGGTCGGAGACCTCTGCTCGGTGTTTTGTTTTTGTTTTTTTAACCCCTTAAATGCTGTGGTCAATAGTAACTGCAATTAGGAGGGAAATGACTACAAAGGTTCTATCCATCTCCCATTACCCCCACAGGGAAGGGAGTGGGCTGCAGATGAGTTACTATGACTGCCAGAGGCCTAGGAGAGGCCTCTAGGTCTGTCATATACTGAGGCTCAATAGACCCTGAGACCGGTTCTAAGGTACGCTGTTACAGGCTTAAAGGGGTTTTCCGGGGATTTATTATTGATGACCTATCCTCAGGATATACCATCAATAGTTGATTTGTGGGGGTCCAGCTGCTCGGGATCCCCGCTGATCCTCTGGCCCACTGCTGTGTACCTGAGCCGGACATTTGTTATGGAGACAGAGACGAAAGTGTAATAGAAGGCATTGCTGCCGTTAATTTTAGTGGGGCGATGCCTTCTGTCACACTTCCGTCTCCGACCACAATGCGGGCGGCCGGTTGGCTCAGCTGCCCTGACGGCGGGCCTGAGGATCCACTGAAGATAGTTCATTTTTGGAAGACCCCCTTTAATACACTTCACTGCACAAGTAGAATAGTGTATGATGCCAGCAATGAAATGATCACTTGTACGAGTCCCCTTGTGGGGCTAAAAAATGTTAAAAATATCATTTAATAAACTGTTAATAGAAAACAAGTAAAAGGCGAAGGCTCTTTTTTTTTCCTGTTTGAATGTTTCTTGTAATGGAAAAAAAAACCCCGTGTGCAGATATGTAAAGGCTCGCCCCACGCAGTGCACCCCAAAAAACAGGATTTTTTTTTTCCTTATCTGCCTTATGGGAAAAAATCTATTTTCCTAAGTCCTCGTCCGGCTCCTACAGCAGTAAGCTCATCGCGGGGTTAAATACTCTTCTAGGACAGAAGTTTGGATTGGCTAAACGGAAGAATTCGCTCCGAGCTCGAAGGCTCCTTTATCAGGTAGATGGAAAAGTGATGGCGATGATAAACCCCAGAGAAATGAGACAAACGGAGGAAATGAAACAGGAAACATTTCGGAATTTAATAAGGACTTTCCTGCCGTCGCTAGGACTCTGCCGAACCCCCCCCCCCCCCCCCCGGGCCTGTGACCCGTTACCTGGGCTCCTCATAACCTGCAGATCAGTTTCCTTATACACAGTCCTTAGTTCTGTCGCTCCGCCTTATCCTGATGATCGGTCCACTTCCAATGTCTGGATGGAATGGCATTTACCGGAAGTGTTGGCCTTGTTGTTTATCCGCCTGACGATGGCGCCCCTGAGCTCTGAAAGCCTGCAAATATAATGGTTCTTGGCTGTAATACCTTTTTTATAGGTTTTTAACAGCATCCTGATTTTTCTGGCTACCGGGCTATTTTTTTACTGTACTTTATGGAGGAAAAAATACTGTTAGGGCTCCTGAGCCGCAGCAATACAAATAGTATATTGTTTACTGTAAAGTGTTTTTATTGGGCTTACTGTAATCCTACTGACCCCGCAGAATAGTGTTAACAGGTCATTTGTACCACGCAGGTGCCCGAAAAAGAAACCAATACCAGACTGGCCGTTTTGCTTTTTGTTTGGGGGGGGGGGGGGCATCCTGCACCCTTAAAACTGAATAAAAACATGGCACCTATGAAAACGGCAGCTCATTTCTAGAAAAAGCCCTTATCCGTCTGTGAAAATCCTCATGGGTTTGTAAAGCAGTGACCGATAAATAAATGATCTATGTAATAGTTTTTTCTTATGAAACTTTTTACTGTGCAAAATCAGTTAAAAACCAACTATAATACGCAGACGGGCCTTCCGGGGGGCCATAACAGAAATGGCGCCTAATCTCTTATCTCTACTAACTTGGACCAAGATTCCCTGCAGACTGACAGAATCCATCGGGTGCGGCTCAGCCCCATAAACGAAGATCTCCCTCGGGACGTAATCTTAAAGTTGCATTATAAGGAGATGCACAACCAACTGCCGTCAGCATCCAGACCTCTCTCCATTACCTGGCCTTCCCTCTTTGGTCCAGCTCTTCGCAGATATTGCTCCATCTACATCGGCTAAACGTCAAGCACTAAGGCTCCTTACTCAAGCTCTTGAGACGGCTAGCTTGTAATGTAAATGGGGTTTTCTGTTTGCCTTCATTTCCCAGCACCGCGGCAGATCTTGCTCTGCTAAAACCTTGGATAACCTTGGATAAAGCCTATCAAGCTGCAGAAAGTGCCCAGATCTCCATCGAAGCCCACTCCAGATATGGGGTTTGTCACCCCAACCCACTCGTCCAGGTCCACTCCTGAGGCCGTCCATGGGCAGGCGGACCCAGACACCTAAGATGGACATCTCCTATGGCGGTCCTCTCCGTTTCTTGAGCCTTTAAAGACTGTTGATATAGGTGAGGTTGCGCTCTTGAGATCTTGCTGTTTGACCCATCCCTCATCTTTCTAGACATGACAGCTCCAGCCGTGTCCATTGACCTCACTACTCTTGTCATTCTTCTACACTACTTTTCTTTACTTGTGTCAAAGAACATTGTGTCATTTCACTGCAGAAGATTCCGGGGTTTAATAACCTGGGTTACTTTTTTTCGGAAAGAAGATGGACTACTTGGAAGTGTTTGTCTCCTCTGCAATGGTCTACTGCAATGCCGACATTTTTTGGTTTCATGTTGTAACATTTGTGACCTACTTAATGTTTCTGATATAGACTTCCTGGGTTTATGCGCATGAGGGATATGATATGCTTACGATTATTAAATTGATTGGATATTCCCAATCCCACCCCACCCTTTTTTTTTTTCTCTACCTTTTGTATTACTACAGCTCCATTTTTGGCAGAGCTCCATATATACGATCCCATACCCAGTGCTAGTCTGGCCGTGGTTACCAGGTTGTCTTGCGTACGATGACTGCCAGCTTCCTGATGTTCCAGTTATCCTATCTTAGAGTTTTAGGGCCCATCATGTTCCCCTTCTGTTTCACCGGTTTCCAAGGTTTTTGAACTTCAGGTTGTTTATCTGTTTTCCTTCCAAGTCGTCAGGGCCCCCATACTTCTGATATACCTCTAAACTATGAACGGTAGGTTTTACAAAGCTCCTGTTGTTCCTGCCTTGTGGTACATATTGTCTCCCCCCCCCCCCCCCAGCCCCCACGCACCCAGATTTAATTCCCCTCAAAAAAGGAAGCGAGCTTTCCTATCATTTTTGAAGCGCAGCCCCAGCATCATACGTACGTAGGAAACTCATTTAGTTCTAATATCGGCCCCTAATTAATTCACGCAGAATATTCCAGGTTCTGTACAGCTTTTGCTCCTAAAAACATAAAGGAGTCTTGATCCTCTTCACAACTCTCTGCCTGTTCACGTAGAACAGGCAGATGCCGATGTTGCTGGCAGTTCTGTATAATCAATGGGAAATCCCATGATCAGCCACCGGTAATTATTAATATATGCCCTTTCGGAAAATCCTTTGCCCACACTTTCTCTAAGCCGTAAACTACTTTGGGTGGGTGACCTGAACCTCCCATTCTCACTAAGGGCGCTTACACACGGAACCATGTCAGTTTGCTCGTCCGCTCGGACAGGCAGTTTAGATACAAAGGTTGATCAGTGTTTTTGTTTTTTTTTCAGTTCTCTGTACCAGTGATTGCGAACAACTAAACGATTAGCGAATGAGCTAACGATGATTTTCATGCTTGCATGTAATGAATGATAGGCAAACTAATTACTGCACATCATTCACTCGTTGGCCGTGTTACACTGATTAGCGTTCATTTTCGCTCTTCTAAACCTTTAGATCAGTGAGAAAACCTGACTGATTTACAAGAACAGTCGGCTCTGATACTCTTTCTTTATTTATGCAAATAAATGCTAATTGTAATTCTTGCTGATGTGTCCAATTACTTCATGTAGAGTAGTGGATGTCAAACTGTGAGTCCGGGAAGCTTAGAATTTCTACTGCGACCTCTGTGACTGATTCTTGGGGCAAAAAATAGTGTGAATGCCTCCCAGCCAGCTTGTATCCTAGTGGTGGTCAGCCAGCCGCAGAAGGATAGCCCTGACCACAGCAGGAGTGCCTGGACAGTAAGGGGACACCTATAGGCACATAATGGAGCTTATCTACATGTTCCTACCATACATATCTACTCTTATTTTGGACACATTCCATACAAACACAATGCTGCAACTTGAGCTGTGTAACTACAAACTCCATAGGTCAAGACTTCAAGGGGATTGTCTAATTTGGAAATCTCTTATCCTTATTAGGTTTGCCATAAGGAATGGGCCAGGTCTCATTTTTGCTGCAGGTGAAATGTAGTATTACACAATTCATTGAACTCCATGAGTAGTCCAGGCCACAAACCACTCGGGGCCTCCAGAAGTAGAGCCAAAGTTTGTGTAATAGAAGGGAGTGACAAATGGATGAACACTGCCTTCTTATTGTATCCCCAAGGATGTAGGGATGGAATACGATGACATTGGGTTGCCTAAAGCAGACCCCTCCTCTCACTACAGTCATTTATCCCTTTGACTGGGAACAGTGGCTCCTTTAGTTGCTTTCTCCTCTTAAACCAAACATGGTGTCCTCTGCTACTTTGCATCTCTGGTTCAGCCAGAAGAGCACTGAGGGGTCTCTGATAACAATCCCCTCTGTTCTCCATGATCAGGCAGTGCTTAATATACAGGAGATCTGCCAGTTGTTAAAGGGAACCTGTCACAAAGCTTACTGCCCAAACCACCGGCCGCACAAACCTAAGACGGGTACCGTATGTGTTGGTCTGATAAGCTGTGGGGTTTCAGAATAAGCATAGTTTGAGGATACAGTCCAAATCGATCTTGCGATCATGGAGGCAGCCTGTGTCCCCCTCTAGGTGGTTTCTGGGGTAGGGTCCATGCAACAGCATCACAAAAACTGAGAAATTGGCTAGTTTCAGACAGCATAAACCCAAGTAAATCTCAGCGGTCATATTTGAGATCACATCACCATCTAATGAGAAGGAGGCCGGGGGAACAACTAACCAAAGTAACACTCGCTCACTTCTATATTCTGGGAGAATAGCTACATAATGAACGAAAAACAAACTTTGCCAGACTGGCCCTTTAATATTCAGTTTGGTTCATACCGAAGGGTTTTCGTTTCCTACTGTGGTAACGGATGCCGAGTTGGCAACCAGGACCCGCGTTCTGTCACTGCTCTGCCGGTATAAAGACGTCTATATAAATTGGCCAGTCCTATGATCCCATGATTTTGGAGGGATCTGCCGACTCTGCTGTATGTATTGGCTTATTCTCCCCTGACAGCAGATCTTAGTAGGATAAACTTTAATCATGTATGTTTGATTTCAACATGCCTTATTCACCGGAGATGGGCGCTGCTCAATCCTCTGGTACTTCCTTTATTTTCTGCTCCCCATTCAGAAAACATGCACACTTGGCCGAGCTGAGCGTGTGTGTATATGGAGGACTGTGGGCTATCTAAGGTATATAGCCACTTTACATGCTAGGCCAGAGGTGTCCAACCTGCGGGCCGTGTATAGCCCAGGATGGCTATGAATGTGTCCCACATGGGAGAATTGGCCGCTGTCAATGATAACTTAACTACATGCAGCTGGCCCTGTGTGTATAAGACCCGCAGAGGCCCACCTGCCCAAGTGACTGTGAAGTAATGGAATACAGAGATACTGGCATACAAGGGGGAGGAGCCTGGAGGTGGGCACACAAGGGGGAGGAGCCTGGAGGTGGGCACTTACAGTTCAGCCGCTGCTGTTCTTGCTCTAAGCTGTGGGAGAGCCATGCTGGCGCAGTCTAAGCCAGCGAGCCCCTCATTGGTCTAGGGTTTAGTAGTCCCACTTCCAGGCTGTGCTGGTCACATGACATGCTACCTCTTCTTCCTGTCCCCACTTTAATTCTCGGGCTGCAGTTAGGCCAGTACCCAGTGCCCGGTAGCGGTACTGCCAGTGGGTCTGTATTAGTTGATGAGCGGGTGGCAGTAGACTAGCCAGGTCGGCCACCACAGCTGCATTAATTTAGAAGTCATCAGGTCAGTGCTGCCTGCCTCTGTGGCTCAGATGGGTGTTAATTGAATTATTTGATCCCTTTGGGTACGTTCACGTGGGGACATTTTCACGTGTGTGAATTCTGCCTTTAAAAGCTGCAACAAAATCTGTGGCTTTCTGCCGTAGATCCGCATGTAGATTTAGACGTGTTTCGTTAGTGTTTGTGTGTTTAATGCTTGGCCCAAGATGACTCTTCCCCCAATGTGGCCTAGAGACACCAGAAGGTTGGACCCCCTCCTTCATTATTAGGCGATTTCTTCAGTGCGATCACTGGACCTGACAGCGTTGACAGCCGTCGCGGCGATGAGGACTTCCTGCATATGAATCTTTAGGACGGTTCTGGGAATAAACTGGAGGTACAAAAGGGGCTCAGAGCTCTGCGGGCATGAGCATTATGTGGCAACCCCAACATGTATTTATATGCCTTTTTGCTATTGCGTGGTGTTGGTACCATGTATAGTTGCCCTTAGGCCTCATTGTGTCCATATGTTACTGGTGCAATTCAAAAGTGCCCCACTATATCACCAAAGACAGCAGCAAAAACCACTGTGACCCCAGTAATCAGCAGTTATTGCCAGGGGAAGCCATGTCTCAGTAGACAATTACTCTCATCAGCATGCACCATTACAGCGTGGCCACTGGAATCTATGGATGGGCCACATACATCCTAGTGGGAAGTTCTGAATGGGGGTCCCCTTTTTTGAAAGCCATATACCCTAATAGCGCATAAGCATATACACACGGGTTGTCTCTGTGACATCCTGTCTACAGATGTTGCTCCACCAAAACGGTTTAACTCCTATCCACAGGATAGGTGAGAAGTGTTTAACTGCTGATCACAAAAAGGGCCCCGGGTGTTCCGGTATGGATGCAGCGGACACTCATGCACACGGCCTGCTCTACTCATTTCTATAGGACTGTTGCAGAAGCTTCACCCGCTATCTAGCAGTCCCATAGGGATGAATGGAGCAGAAGTGCGCATGAGTGACTGCTTCAGACTGATGGCTCATAGTTCTATCTGTAATATAGCGCCCATTGAACTCTATGGCCCCTTACTGTTCCTCCATGCGCCTCTGATGTTACACAGTGACACATTGATCATTGATGAAATCCCTTTTCCAATGTATGAACCCATCTTCTGATTTTCTGTCCATGAAGCAGGAAGCTCAGGATGAACCATGTGCAGATCCTCAAACTGTCTAGAAGTTAATATTTTGATATTTTATTATTTGAAGGGAAGAACGGTTCCTTTCGCCACAAAAAAAAATATTTCCAAAATATATATAATCTGTGATGTTCATACTTGTGAAAAGGGAAGGAAGAAGCGTAACGCCGCGGCTACGAAAAAGGAGAACTGGGAGACATTAAAAGAGAAATTATACAAACTTTGAAAAAATCCCCAGAATTATGTTGCAAATGCTAAAAATATATATTTTGAGCATTGATCTGTTTCTAGTGTTACCATATGGCAAACGCCCTGTGTTTTCATGGGGTGAGATTTCTTCTACCAATATGGGTGCTGCTGCAATGGTGTCTATAGAAAAGACTTCAGGATAGGTGATAACTGTAGCGTCACTGGGTGTCTGACCGCTCGGACCCCCCAGGGATCACAAGAATGGCATACCCCCTACTTCTATGGGGCTGAGGAGATAACTGAGCATCGGCAGTGCTGACACAGGTGGACCTCCACTCCATTCATTAGGAGGATTCAGGGACTGCTGCTCTCGTGATCCCTGGTGCTCCTCGTGGGCGGACCATAAACATCAGGAATTTATCCACCAATCCTGTGGATAGGAGGTAAGTGTTTTTGGTGGGTTAACTCCTTCATAGGGCCTCTGTAAGCACCTTAACAGTTTATGGTGCTCAAAGCTGTGGAAATGGGGAGCCCAGACAGATATGTTTTATACCCACCTGGACTCCATTCTTGGGCCGTGTCCCTATGATCTTGGCACAAATACACAGAGCTGGGAGACTGCGTCAACTTCACAGGGACACAGCGCAGGAACGGGGTACCGGGTGAGTATGAGAGGGTTTATGCTGCTTAAATGTGCTGACAGACGCCCTTTAATCTCAATCATGAAACTGCCCTTAAAGGGGTATTCTGGGCATTTTTCACTGTTGACTTCTTCCCTGGAAAAATCATCAGTAGTTTATGGACGAGGGGTCCGCCGCTTGGGTTCCCCATCCATTAACTGGTTGTGCAGCGGGCACAACGTGCGTCATCAATGGTGAGAAGAAGCTGGGGCAGCATTGGCTTCACTCCCATTGAAATCAATTGGAGCGCCATGTTGCCCCGATCCTCCCTGCTCATGGCCACGGTCAGGCTGGAATACCCTTTAAGTGGCTCCTTCTGCTGTGGTGGTAACATCTTGTAGTGTACTTACTCTTCCTTAAATCCAGGCAGTAGAGGGTCAGTCAGCAGGCAGCTCTTTTATGCATGCTTGCTCTCCCTACTGCTGATGATATAAGTGCTCGGCCGTCTGTGACCCCGTAGGATTGACCAGCATTGTCTATAACCTCATCCATGCCAATCTTCTCCCCATGGAATCCGGCCCGGGGATTTTCCACACTTTGCAGATTGTCTCTTTCACACTTCTCTGTTCCAGCTGCAGTGATTCAGTTCTAGAACACTCAGTTCCTAGTACAAAACCGCGGAGTTGGGGAAGGAAGAGACGAGTTGCTAAATATTATGTTCCTCCAAGAACAAAAAAAAGGCACAGCAGGTCTATCTATACACCCTCAGGGTCAACGTGTTGCAAGAAACATTACGGCACCGCCAGCACGTGCTTTGTGTATTCCTGTACCGCTGATCCTCGCACATCCTTGTTTATATAATCCGACACTTGGACGGCTTCACTCTCTTAAAGGGGTTTTCCGACTTGTAAAAACAGACTTTAATTGACCCCAAAAACTTTCTAACATACTTTTTTGCTTGATTTGACTTCAGCCTCAGATGGCAGTTCTGTGCCAGGTCCCACCACTTTGTGTTTTGGGGATGCCATGGTGATCATGTAATTGATGCATGATGCAGTAACTTTTGTCCATAGTGAGCGGCGCCGCGGCGGGCAGTGATTGGCCACTACGGTGGTGAGAAGTAGCGATGGGTGCCGCATCACGCTGCCTCCAATATAGCAGCAGATAACTGCAATCAATTGCGACAGGTCGTCGGTGCCAAAGCAGATCTGGCTCAAAATACCGGAAGACAAAGCGCTGCATGCAGTCTAAAAGCCAGGCAGCTAGAAAGTGGGCAGACCCCATAATAGTTAATGGGGTCCGTCCGGTGCTGTTCGTTTCCATCCAGTGACAGAGTCATTCAGCCATGGGGATTCCACTTTCCTGTCCCCCGAAAGGAGCAGGAAATGGGAACCCCGAGCACAGATGTGAAAACACCCTTACAGATGGGCGTCCATGTGCCACTCAGAAACAACTCCCAGTTATGGCCCCTTCACGCTGGCGAGGGTGAGGTCGGGCCCTGATTCACAGCCCAAGATTACCCTCGAAAACCTTCTGGAAACCCCTGGATGTGAGGCGCTTTCACACGGAAACAGCCCTGCATCCCTCAAGGGTTCCCTTCATCCGCGCTACGGTTGTCAAAGCCGCAGCAGGAAATCGCAATGTTTTCCTATTGTTTTCAAGGAAACAGCGCTGCTGCCCCCGGCCTCATTGAGAACGTGGAAACCCCTGGATGCGACAGCCTCTCAATACTGCGGGGATGAAGGAATCCCCTGCTGCAGCTGTCACAGCTTCGACAGGGGATCGCGATCTTCTCCCATGACTTTCAATGGAGCCGGTGGCAGCACTGAAAGCAATGGACGATATCGCAAAAAGAAAGGAGATCCTGCGATTTTTTTTTTTTTTTTTCATGCAGCGTCGCAGGAGTGAAGACATCGCAAATGAGAATGAAACTATTGAAAATCATTGGTTCCCTAATCATGGGTTTTCACTCTCGCACCGCAAGAAAATTGCACGATTTTCTCGCCAGTGTGAAGGCGCCCTAACGGTCGAGTGGTTCAGTGAAAACTGCAGCATAAAAATGTATTTTAGCACACACGACTTTTTGTTGGGGTGTCTTCAGAACCTCATCACAAACTGCACCTCGTTTTTGTCACTACACCCCAGTCGCCCCATCTGAATACCCCCCAACATAAAGTCGTGTGTCCTGAAATACATTTTTATGCTGCAGTTTTCACTGAACTGTTGTGTGCGTTTGTTGGTCCAGGCGTCGCCCCCAAACCGCCTGGGGCTCCTTCACAGTCCAAAACACAGTGGACTATACGGAACCATGTTATGTTCTGTATTGTGGTCCCTTTAATTCAGTATCTTGTAAACTATATCTTCTTCTACAAGTTCTCAGCAGTGTCCTCCCAGGGGTAAGGCGCTGCAGGAAACTTCTGTACAAAGTATCTGAGCTGTACTCCGCTATAGAATAACATGACTTCCAGAGCGTGGAGCCGCTGCAGGGGGAACGAGGCCAGATGGGTCTCCAGATCGTTTAGCTAAATGCCAAAACACCTCCACAGTCCTCCCCTCTTCCTGTGAGAATCCATCGGCGGACTCTTAGATTACAGGTAGCCACAAAATGTTCCCTCGGGGGCTTACTGGGAGGACATGGTTGGTGCGCATTACCCTGGCTGCCCTGCTGCTAACAATGTATCAGTATATGGGGACATACTGGATCAGTGACTTTTAGAACAGAGTTTTTCATACTTCTCATGTTGGCCACCAGGGGGAGCAGAGCTGTCACTGCGCATTAGTCTGTCTGCCAAGATGGTGACACCCTCTGTAGTAACGGAACAACATAACACCAACAAAACGCTAAAGAAAATATTTTTCAGTAGATGACAAAATCTCTTGTGAAGGCGAGGATCATGTAAGTTATGGCGTGGTGACAATCAGAAAATACGAGAACTGCTCCCCTAAGACTAAACAGATCACCAGCAAATAGAACTTATCTGTCCGTTTTATATCCATTTCTGGTTTTAAGAAGATAAGTGACAACCAATATGGCTGCCAGTACAGCTCCCACAAGGGTTGTCGCTCAGCTCCAGGGTAGCCAGCCCAGTTATGTAGAAATGCATGTCCTGCACCCAGGTCACTGTGGGATGAGGCAGAGTTTTTGACTTATAAGTCAAACATCCTCTATGAAATATGTCATGATGAAACCCACTGGACGGCGGCAAAGATCACGGAGATCGGTGGTAGAGATGCACTCCTCACCAAGGTCAAGGCTGTGCTGGTAGTGGTGATGACTCCCACTCTGCAGAACTGTAAGTGAGGCCGGCCTCAACCCAAACACAAGGTGGGCACACCAGAAAGGGATGCAGTTGGTAATCAGCAGGCCTGCTATGGGAGGGCTAATATCATGGATTTTGTGCGAATGTGCTTAAACTTGGTTATTATTTAAAGAGACATCGCGAAGGCATTCTGTATCAGAGTGTTAACCTTTAAAGGGGCCGCACTTTATATTACATATTCTGTATCTCTCTGAAACAATGCTGATATGTTCTGATTCTGCACAATCACAAAGGATTCTCCTAGGACCTCGGTAGCCGTAGCTAGTGCCAGCTTATTTCACGGGAAATTGCTTAGTTGTCATGTTTCCCTTTTATTTCTTTCTAATCCCCTTCACACTGACTAAAGCCCAAGTTCCAGAAGCAGAAAGAGACCCCAAAGCATAATGCAGCCCCCATCATCATCACTGTGGGGTCTGGTGGTCTTTTGGTGATGCGCATTGTTGGCTTTGCACCAAACATACCTTATGGAATTATGGCCAAAAAGTTCCCCCTCGGCCTCATCAGACCATGACACGTCCTCCCACCCACTTTGGGTAGACTTGGTGGAGGTTTGGGCAAAATGTAGCCAGGCTTGGATGTTTATCTTCATTAGAAAAGGCTTCCATCTTGCTCCCCCACCCCACAGCCCAGATAGATGATGAATACGGGAGATGTCTTGGCCCCTTCTCCTGACTGACGCCTCCCAACAATCAGATTTCGTTGATGGGCTGTAAGATCTTTATGGAAAAACTAGGAAAAAGTCCGGAAAATCCTCCTAGAAGAGCTGAACGTTATATGGGGGTAATCAGACCCCTGTAATAACGGGGGGGGGGGGGGGGGGGGATGGACTACTATTAACATGAGTTTAATGTGATTGGCTAATTCTGAACACAACCACACCCCAAATATAAGAGGGTGTGAACACTTCTGCAACCACATTATTGTAGTTTTTTGTTATTTGTATTTCTTCACCCTAAGGGGGGGTCTTCATGGGGCGGACCCTCCACATGGAAACTCCGCAGCATTTATAGTAGCAGCAAAGTGGAGGAGAGGTTTGGAGGCGGGCCCTCCATGGCCGGTCTGCGGACATTCCACTGGATATCAGCCCGTGTGGACCCGGCCTCAGGGATTTCACACGGAGGGGGGAGATAAATCTCATTCGCTTCATCTATAGCAGATTTTACACATGACAAGAACCTGGCATTTCACTAGGGGTGCAGACGAATTATATCCGTTGTATGTCGATGATAAGTAATTGGGGAGGAAAAAATGGCCTTAGGCTAACGTCACACAGGCGAGCGCAATATGGGACCCCGCCCCCGTATCACGGTCGCCATTCATGTGACATCCCTGTGGATGCGAGGTGTTCTCATGCCTCATATCACTTTGGGGATGCAGGGATCCTCCGGCGCGTCTATCACAGCCGCGGAAGAAGATCGCGGAGTTTCCTCCATTGCTACTGCCACCGGGCCCATTGAAAACAATGGGCGCTGGGAGATCACGCAGCCCAATAGAACATGCCGCAATTTGTTTCCCGCCCTAGCGCTGCTCATGTGTATGACGCCATTCAAAAGAATGGGGTTCATATTTGTGCGTCTCGCAATGCACAAATCCCGTGCAATATCCTCGGCCGTGTGAAGCCCGCCTAAGGAGGGGATTAAAAGAATTCTACTGACCGCTAAAACTCAGCTAGAGCGAGTTTCATTTGAAGGTGTGAGTCCCGCAGTGATTATCCGCAGGCCGCAGCATAAGCTGACGTACTGCAGATTGAAAGTTTGCAATGCAGTGGATACAATGTTACGGATTTCCTGCGGCTAATCCACAGCATTTCTGAGTCATGTGACCATACCGTAAGATAACTCGTGGTCATCCTGCAGAGAACGTCTTCTCAAGCTTCCCGTGGTCTCCTCCTCTGACGGCCTCCACTGCCTTGTTTTCCCTTTGATGTTCAGTTAAGGAGTTCTGCAGAATTAAGTTAGTGCATCACCGGCAGAAAGGTGTGTAGGGGGACCCCGGCCCACAAGACCGCCCAGATAACCAGGCTGACTCACAGGGTAAATGGGGTGAAAGTGGAACATTTTGTTTTTTTTATTTTTCAGACCTAGAACAGAGGATCACATAAACCACAAGCGGTGGCGGGTCTGTAACACGAGGCGCTGTGTCTGACTGTGTGATTTCATGAAATGTCACCGCTCTGTTTTTGCATATCTCTGATGACATTTGTTCCAGGTGGGTGATTTCAGTAAAATCAATCATTTAGGTGAAAAATGCAAATTGACATTTTTATTTCAAAACCAAAAAGCCTCTCCATCTACAAGTATTCTTTGGAAAGATCTGATTAATGCCGCAGCCTGCGGCCTCATACACTCAGCTGTATTACAAGATGTCTTATAACGCTCTACGCCTCAGGTGTGCAGCTTAAAGGAGTTGTGCCAAGATGCACAACCCCTCTGAGAATCTGGGCTTAGGACCCTCCGCAAACAGACGACTCACCCAGAGGAAGTTGGCACCAGCCTGGCCACCTCTCCGCTGCAGGGAACACATGATTTTACAGGGCGGCCATTGACATGAACAGCCATGCTATAATAGGACGGTAGAAGGTCCAGTAAGATGGGAGCTGCTCTTACTGATTCTCCCCATTTTGGACATAAAGGTGGTCCCGAGTGTCGCTGACCCCACTCCATCACAGTCATATGCCCTAACGGGGTATATGAACAGGGAATGCCATCTTGACACAACCACTTTTAAAGCAGAAGTGCCACTTAGTTGAGGGCCAGGATGGTGCATACAGGCTTGACAACACACCACTCTAATCCCGTGTCAGACCTGGGTAAATCGGTTCCACCATTTGTATCTGCATCCTCGGGTGCTGTTAAAAAAGTATTAAGGAGTATAAAACAAATGTAATAAAACAAGTTATACTCGCCTCTTATGTGCCCAGTCCCCATGGGGCATGTGCCTATCTAAGCCTGAAAGTGGACAGTGACCACGGGGAAGCCACACAGAGGAGTGCAACCTGCTAGATTAGGTGAGTAGTAGTTTTTTCTTTTTCTTTTTGGTCACAGAGGAGGGGTCTGTTTTAATACCCATTCACTAGACCCATGTGGGCATTATACAAGCTTGCTTTTATGGGTATGCGCCTGTTATGCTATTAACAGTGGTTCTAGTGGCTAGTACACCTTGTAGTTATCTGACTAATGACACTTGCCTATATTTACTAAGACTGGCATGTTTTAGGTAAGTCAAAGTGGAGAGGGCAGCTTGTACAGTTTCAACCAAAAATTGGCAGAAAATTGTTCATAAATATGGGTTATTGATTGCTAGGATTTACCATCAATGGCTGATCGGAGAAGCTACAGATGATGTACCGATTGCTAGGACAAAGTAGCAGCTGTACTAGAACGGGCTGACAATGCAACAAGGTCGGTTTAAAGTCTGTAGAGGAACTTGGATAAAATGGGGTAATGTCTTACTCCAGAGGGATATGGAAAGCAATACTTGCCTAGGGTTCTAGTGTAGTATGTCTCCACCGGAAGTATGGGTTGGCTGGACTCATCTACAGGTAATGCCTAGGTCATGCCCATAGCTGCCAAAAGCTCTCGATTGGCTCTCACACACACACCTGCACAGATTCCCGAGGTCTGAGCTGACATAAGATTTTAAAAAAAGCATTCGCCTGACAACTTGACTTCTCCATAAACGTGCATGCTCAGAGTAGGCACATCTACTTCACTACAGATGAGCGGAGGAATGGAAGATCAAGTAAGTCACCAGTTTGCTTGTTCTCTCCCTAGTGGCAGATGCTAGGAGACACCAAATGCATCAGATTGATCTTCTGACTATGGCCAGCTTTAAGAGATTACTAGTTCTACCACCACTTGTGGCTTTCCAGCTGTTGCAAACTACAAGACTCAGCATGCCCTGGCCCCGGACTACTCCACCTTATCAGGGCATGTTAGGAGTTGTAGTTACAGCCGGAGGTTGGAGACCGCTCCTCTAACCTCTAAACGCCCTTGATTCCTAGAACCCAAGTGTCATATTCAATAGCAGCCATAATGGTATAAATCAGGAGAATGTGGAATCTCCAGGCTGAGCGCCGCCTCTGGATGAAGGCTTGCTTTGTATGCATGGAGCATGATTGTGATGTTCCCACATTGCAGCTGCTTGTACAATTTGGCTTCTATCGTATAATTTAATGGATGGTGTAAATGTCATAGGGAAAGCCCAAGCATTTCCTGTAAGTAAGCGATTTCCTGCATGGATGTGAGGAGAAGGCGGAGGCAGAGCTGCGAGCACGGAAGACATAATGCTCTAATTACATGTGTGAGCAGGAAGGGATTCAGCGCTGCAGCTCCCACTGTATTACATGGAGACGGGGTTTTCCCTGCTGATTCGGGGGATATCCCATGACTGAGCCTCACTGATGTCCTCAGGATCCTCCTAGTATTTCCAGGCAACACGTATTTAGATGGGATCACTTAGATACACCATTGCCACATCCAAATATCAAGACCCTTTCCAAGGAAATCCCCTTTGAGATAAGAGTCTCCATAAGATGTTCGATCAGTTATGAACTAACGGGTTTGAGTGCAGCTACTGAATACCCCTAAAAATCCTATGCAAGGAAAAAAAGAGGTAAACTGAACCTTTAGCCTGGGTTCACACGGGGCGGATTCCCGTCGGAAATCTCGCGGTTTGGCCGCAGCAAAAACCGCAAGATTTCCGCCAGGAGAACTGCCGCGGAAAAAGTCGCGGCAGCTTTGAAGCCTTTTGCTCTTTCGCTGTGGCCGGCGCTCCCATAGAGGAGAGCGCGGCTGCAGCGCGGTTCCAGACGGACTTACCGCAGCGGATTGGCCGTCCCGTGTGGACGAGATTTCTGAGAAATCTCGTCCAGATGGCTGGCTAATCCCGAGATTAGCGGCTGCGGGCAGATTTGCCGCGGCAAAACCGCGGCAAATCCGCCCTGTGCCTTACAGCAGAAACCTGAGACTCTCTCTAGGTCCGGCGCCTTCTAAGTAGGATCCTTCATGTTCATGGTATATATGGCCAAATAACGAGATCACTCTGCATTGGCTGGACTCATCTGCACCATATTGCCACATATGTGCTTCAGAAGGTTCTAGACCGGGCTTCAGCTTTCTAAGACCTTCTGTTCGCGACACATTTGCAAAAACTTGGAATACGGCCAAACAGCTGGACCGGTCTGCACCACATTTGCCACGTATGTAAATCCGGCTCCTAAAACTTTCCAAAGTGCTTATTTACCCATGTGGTCAATTTGGTGTTATGAGGCCCAATGTTCACGGGCGGATTTGATTTGGGGCACCCGTGTGGGAGATCCACACCTCTAGCCGCCCATAGGGATGCATTAGCATCCTCCAAAACTTTTTTAAAGCATGCAGATATAATTTATTTTCTCCGGCGTGCGGATACACAGGAAGAAATGGCAGCATGCTCCATATTTCTGCGACTCCCGCAGGGACAGCTTCCATTGAAGTCAATGAAAGCCATCTGATGCGCGGCCCAGCCGCCGCTGACACTGTGGACATGGCGCGGATCCACGGAAAAGCAGGAAATTAGAAAAAATGCATTGGGCATGTGTCCGGCACATCGCTGTGCATGAAGACGCATCCGCCGTGCTGAAGAAAGAACATCCGGCCGGCCGGCCGGCACAGAGGAGACCTGCGCTGGATCTGGACACGTACGGAAATGTATTTTTCTCCCCATGTCCGCGGGCATGGCCGAAATCCGTGCATGCAAGTGATCATTGGGCGTAAAGATGTGGACTTCATGTCAGTAACGAAGTTTGTCGCCACACACAAATGGTTACATGAAATAGACCGAAGCCGGGTAATTCTGCTAGTAAATAAATAAAAGACAGAAAGACCGTCTCTATTCGCACCCCGGACTACGGCTGAAGACAAAGTGTGCGCAGCGTCTGAGGACAGAGAACAATGCGTGGCTGATTACAACAGAGCAGCTTGCAGTAACACTACAAAGCACCGGCGTAACTCAGGAGTATTCCTCTTTTTTTCTTTTGGGAAGCCGCCTGCGAGTCGTATGTCGCTGCCGTCAGAGGCGTTGGGCCCTACCTGCACGTCTTACTCACGGTAGCATTATTAACGATGCCTCATGTATAATCGCTCTGAGTCATTACGCTTGGCACCGCTGGCTGGCACATTTCCAGAGGCCTTTTCTCTGCTGCCATTGAAATCAAGTTCCATGAAAGTCAGGACATGGTAATTCCCATATGGGTCAGTATCATCATGAGTTGTACAAGGTCTGCAGGAAGCTGCCATAGACTTAGGGATTTGAATCATATATATGAAGACGACATGAGGTGACCTAAGAAAGAGTCTGTCAAGAAGATCCCGGAGTGGAGACGTTATCTGTCTGGCTGTTATCATCGATCGCCTATAACATTAAAACCACTGACAGGTGACATGAATGCCATTGACTATCACAGCCGCATTCAACAAGGGGTGGGGTATAATAGGCTGCCTAATATACCCCACCCCTAATATTACTTGAAGTTGATGTGTTGGAATAAATAAATGGTAAGATCCCGTTCAGACTTCAGTATTCGGTCAGTCGTTTGCATCAGTCTTTGTAAGCCAAAAACAGGAGTGGGTTCAAAATACCGAAGAGGTGTAAATCTTTCCATTATACTTTTTCTCTCCAGGTTCCATTCCTAGTTTTGGCTTCCAAATACCGATGCAAAATACTTACTAAATACTGCTATCTGACTGGGACCTAAAGGCTCATTTACACGCAAAGATAATCTTTCAAACGATTGAAAGTTTTAGAGATCTATTTGCATAAAGTGTTAATGGACACTAATGTCCAATAACACTTTATCATCTTCATTTGCATGTAAAAGGGTATCTGGAAGCTGTTTGCAGAGCCCAGCATGTGGGCTGGGCTCTGCACACAGCTGCATTGTTCTCATCGTGGGTGCTGGCAGAATACAATGTAATCTCCCAACTCCCATGGAGAACACAGCTTGTGGTCTATTGAGAGATACTTCTCTGTGACTAAACAATGGATTTTAAACTCACCTTGAAATCAGCGTTCAGACGAAAAGTGCACAATGGCCACGTTTGCATGCAACGATTATCACCTATTTGTGGTCATTTGAACTACTTTTGAGCGGTAATAGTTGCGTGTAAATGGGCCTTAAGTGTTAAGATCTGAGAAACTGTGACAAGAGCCATATTGTGATGGCCACATGACGGGGTCAGAGCATCTCCAAAAGGGAAAGTCTTGTGTGGTGTTCTTGTATATAATGATTAGTACCTACCAACAGTGGTTTAAGGAAAGAAAACCGGTGATGGGGTCATGGGGGCCCAAGGCTCACTCATGCGAGTGGGTAATGAAAGCTAGCTTGTCTGGTTCTACAGTGGCACGTATTTCTGAAAAACTTACTCCTGACTATGATGGAAAGATGTTAGAGGGCACAGAGCTGCACAGCTTGTTGTATATGGGGCTACGCAGCCACAGATCAGTCAGAGTGCCCATACTGATACTTTGCCACCAGTATGGGCACTTACAATGGGCATGTCAGCTACAGAACTGGACCATGGAGCAATGGAAGAAGGGGGCCAAATCTGATGAATCATCTTTTTTTTACATCATATGGATGGCCAGGTGAATGAGTATTACTTACCTGGGGAAGAGATGGCACCAAGATGCACTTGTGAAGAAGACGCGTCGGCAGCATCAGTGTGAACATCTGCAGGAAGCCTTGGGTACTGGTATTCATGCGGATGTTACTATGACATGTACCACAATGTACACCCTAAGTAGCCTCCTTCATGGCAGCCCTATTCTCCAATGGCAGGGCCCTTTTTAGCTGCATAATGCCCTTGACACACTATATAAATTTGTCAGGAATGGTGGAACATGACAAAGAATACAAGGTGATGACTTGGCCTCCAAATTCGCTAGATCTCAATCCAATCGAGCATTTGTGGGATGGGCTGAAAAAACAAGGAGACTCCATCTTGTAACTTACAGGAATTAAAGGATCTGCTGTTAACCTCTTGGTACAAGATGCTACAGAGTTCTTGTGGAGTCCATGCCTCGATGGGTCAGGGCTGTTTAGTTGGGAGACCTATACATTATTGGACAGGTGGTTTTATTGTTAGGGCTAATCTCATATCTATCTATCTCATATCTATCTATCTATCTATCTATCTCATATCTATCTATCTATCTATCTCCTATCTATCTATCTATCTATCTATCTATCTCCTATCTATCTATCTATCTATCTATCTATCTATCTATCTATCTATCTATCTATCTATCTATCTATCTATCTATCTATCTATCTCATATCTATCTATCTCCTATCTATCTATCTATCTATCTATCTATCTCCTATCTATCTATCTATCTATCTATCTATCTATCTATCTATCTATCTATCTATCTATCTATCTATCTCATATCTATCTATCTATCTCATATCTATCTATCTCCTATCTATCTATCTATCTATCTATCTATCTATCTATCTCCTATCCATCTATCTATCTCTTATCTATTTATGTATCTATCTATCATTAATAAGCCATAAGTGAGGCCGTCCTCAGTAAAAAAAAAAAAAGGCTAAGTGTGCACACACTATTTACATCTATCTATTTATCTATCTATCGATGTATCTATCTATCTATCTATCTCCTATCTATCTATCTATCTATCTATCTTCTATCTATCTATCTATCTATCTATCTATCTATCTCCTATCTATCTATCTATCTATCTATCTCCTATCTATCTATCTATCTCCTATCTATCTATCTATCTATCTCCTATCTATCTATCTATCCCCTATCTATCGATCTCTCCTATCTATCTATCTCCTATCTATCTCTCTATCTCCTTTCTATCTATCTATCTATCTATCTATCTCCTATCTATCTATCTATCTATCTATCTATCTATCTATCTATCTCCTATCTATCTATCTATCTATCTCCTATCTATCTATCTATCTATCTATCTTCTATCTATCTATCTATCTATCTATCTATCTATCTCCTATCTATCTATCTATCTATCTATCTATTTCCTATCTATCTATCTATCTATCTATCTCCTATCTATCTATCTATCTATCTATCTCCTATCTATCGATCGATCTATCTATCTATCTCCTATCTATCTATCTATCTATCTATCTATCTATCTATCTATCTATCTATCTATCTCCTATCTATCTATCTATCTATCTATCTATCTATCTATCTCCTATCTATCTATCTATCTCTCTCCTATCTATCTATCTATCTCCTATCTATCTATCTATCTATCTATCTATCTATCTATCTATCTATCTCCTATCTATCTATCTATCTCCTATCTATCGATCGATCTATCTATCTATCTCATATCTATCTATCTATCTATCTATCTCATATCTATCTCATATCTATCTATCTATCTATCTATCTATCTATCTATCTCCTATCTATCTATCTATCTATCTATCTATCTATCTATCTATCTATCTATCTATCTATCTCATATCTATCTCATATCTATCTATCTATCTCCTATCTATCTATCTATCTATCTATCTATCTATCTATCTATCTATCTATCTATCTATCTATCTATCTATCTCCTATCTATCTATCTATCTATCTATCTCCTATCTATCTATCTCCTATCTATCTATCTATCTATCTATCTATCTATCTATCTATCTATCTATCTCCTATCTATCTATCTCCTATCTATCTATCTATCTATCTATCTATCTATCTCCTATCTATCTATCTCCTATCTATCTATCTATCTATCTATCTATCTATCTATCTATCTATCTATCTATCTATCTCCTATCTATCTATCTCCTATCTATCTATCTATCTATCTATCTATCTCCTATCTATCTATCTATCTATCTATCTATCTCCTATCTATCTATCTATCTATCTATCTATCTATCTACTGTTCCCCTGAAGGGTGTACTGCGCTTCATAGCGTCACGCCATGATGGCCTCTTCAAACATAACTTAGCAGGCTCCCTGAGAACCTTCTAGCGAGATGATGTCAGTACTATAAAAGGAATTTCTCCTACACCAAAGACGAAGAGCAGAGACTGTGTTAGTGCATGGAGGAGCTGCTGCAAGAGAGAAGAAGAGGCGAAGGGAGCCTGAGCCCATGGGTGTGAGAGGGGCTGTTCAAGTTGCTGCTGTACGGCCAGAGTGATTGTCGGGATCCAGGGAGAAGAGCCATCTGGAGGATGGAGAGAGTGCAGGACTGTGTGTCAGATCAATAAGCCATAAGTGAGGCCGTCCTCAGTAAAAAAAAAAAAAGGCTAAGTGTGCACACTGTAGGGATGCAGTTAAACAGGCCTTTTTTGTAGGACTTGGACCCTACTGCTTCTCACTAGTACAAACTGAGGCAGTGTCTCGGGGATGCGGACCTAATGGATAGAGAGCTATCAGCGAGAGTTCATACACTATATCTCAGGTGGGCTGTGTTACTAGCAGAGAAGTGTTAAACCCTTAAATTACGGACGGTGTCATTTATATTCCTGTTTATTATGACTGATCTCTTTCCACCATTATTGATACTGTTTTCTATATTTTTGTTATTTAGTGCTCTCCATAGACTATTAGTGACCCTAGGATTTAGATAGTTTTACATAAATCTACAGAAACGGTTTTCCTGTTGCTATAACCTTACTTTCCCTCCTTTGTTCGTTAATAAATATTGCATACTTTTGTAACACCTTCTGCTGCATCGTATCCTGAACCAGTGCTGTGATATCACCGCCCGAACATATCTGTCTATATAATATCTATCTTTCTAACATCCATCCATTATATCTGTCTGTTCGTCAATCTACACAATGATGACTTGGTTCTGTTCCCATTTGTTCTGGTGTCATAACCACCGGTATATCAATCTATTACTATATTTGGGGAGGCCCTGCTGCAGTACTTAGATTCCTGCTAAGGGTATCTTTACACAGGATGACTGCCGGGTCCATAAGTGCCCAACAGCCGCCCACGGACTACCGCCCGACTGTCACTTTAAATGAATGAAGGCAGAGTGGCCGGGGATCATTCCAACTGCTCGCCTCCCTTCACAGTAAACAGTTAAAAACCAAACGACTGACAGGTGAGCAGTTTCTCATCAACGCCCTGTTGACGGCCGCACGTGCATCGGATGATTATCACCCAAATCACTGTTTCCAGCAAGAATTCAGATGCTTATCTCCCTCTGTAAAGATGCCTTAGGATATCATCTGTCAGTGTGAGGTCTGCAGTGTCCCCCTCCCAGGATATCCTGCGTGCTCTCGGTTTCCTTATCTTTCTTTTAATCTTGTAAATATTTTTGAAGCTCCCTATAACATCTCGGTTACAGAAATAGGTTTCCGTCTCTTCCTTTTTGTTGGTTCTGCCCATTTCTAGTAAAACATATTTTAACCTTCATCTAGTTTTGCCTTTCTGAAGAAACTTCCAACAGAAAGAGATTAGTTACCGAGTGAATGCACATAAAACTTGTAGGGCCAAGTTATTTGGCTGGAGCCCCTTTGAGCCAGAAACTGTATCCGAGCCATTGTCCTGAATGACTCCCCGCTATACTAAGAATTACTATATAGCACCAACTATTGGAGCAACTGAGAGGGGGCGCTATTAGTACTGCAGTAACGGAGGCAGACACATGTTGTGATAAGCCGCTCTCCAAACCAGGTCTACTTTTTACCTTGGCTGTTATTTTTGGTTACAAATGTGGCAATCCCTGGGAATGACACATAGGTACATCATAGTGCTAATTTTGTTCTGAGGATCAACCCCAAGAGGAATATGAGTAAACCTGCATGAGCCAGTCACCTACCCAGCTTCTGAGCCAACTCAGGTATCAACTACAGAGTGATGCAACAAGTGTATCTAGTAACTGAGGACAGAATGTAGCAATATGACCCAGTCAGGTTATGCATGGGCCATAGTCTATGATCGTGCGACATACGCCTCCCGGCAGAAATGAGGTTGCAAGGCAATGTTGGAAACAAGCCTGATGGTCTGAGGTAACGAGCTCCACAGAAAAGGTGCAGCACAGGAGAAGTTCTGCAAATGTAGATAAATATTAAACCATAGACTATGAGACTCGGGGGTCATTAGCCCCTTTAATTTCATATAAAGCATAGCAATAATCGTTCTAAAACGCCAACTGGATACATTCAAAATAAAGGACACATTTCAGTGTTTTGAGGTTTATAAAATTTCACAGTTAAAAAGAGGAAGTTTAGTGAAAATCATCTTCAGATAAATATATGTTAGAAGGCGGCATTGGTGAAGCGGGATCTCTGACTAAGCCGCTTCCCAGAGCTAAATTGCGCTATAGAGATCCAACCCCTCTCACACTGCCTAGAGTTACAGGAAATCTTACACAATACTTTAAGCAACACCCCAAACGTGATCTTTTCGTGTGACACGTTAGAAGATTGTTTTGACTGGATTTCCCCCTTATGTCTACATGAAGAGCGGAGTGACATGGAAAATGTGAAGTCTTGTTATGGTTTACAGAAATTCGTATCATATTTCATTTATATACTGTACATCGACACTTTGAAGATTCTATTGGTTGCTATTGGAAACAGACAACATGCCTGCAGTCAGATATGTATCAGGCGCTAAATATGTGATCCGTGCTCCCACAATGCATTTGTCTCCAGGGGCAGAAAACCAGCGGAGATATTAAGGGTTCATTCTCACGGTATGCAGTATGCAGTTTCAGTCCATGAAATTTGCAGCGTGTTAATTCACGGAATATTTGGACCTTCTTGCATTTTTTGTGTGTGGATTCTATTCCTTTTTTCATGTGCACAAAAAATAGAGAAGGTCCCATAGACTTCTCCTGCCTTCATGCGTGAGTATGCAGTGATTGTGCATGCATCATACATGTTTATTGCGTATTTTAAGCCATCCCATTGACTTTAATGACCAATTTTGATCCATAATACGGACCAAAGTAGGACATGATGCAAATTTTTCACACTGTAAAAAACATGAAAAACGCATATTTGACTACCCCAATGCAAGTCAATGGTGTTTAAGCTGTACATATTACATGTGTAAAAAATATGCGTGTGTGAATGAGTCCTAATGGAGAAGAACAATAATTGAATTCAAGCTGCCAAGGGTAAGTATATACCTCCCAAGAGAAAATAATAAGTAACCGGTTGGGCTTTTTCTGCCAAGAATTTTCTGTATTTCTAGGAAAATGTTATGTACTAAAGCTGAAGGTTTACAAAGGTCATATTATATGTACATGTATAGTGTGTTATAACACAGGCTGAAGTCCCCCTTAAAAGAATTATATATATATAGGCAAAAAAAAAACGTAAAAGAAGGCCTGGTTCAAAGGAGGGGGCAGCACAAGATTTAATAGATACAGGAGTGAAGAAACCTGAGATTGTGAGGATTGGCTTACAGTAATGGGGTATTGGGGTGGGAATGAAGGTAGATAGGAAATTCGAAAGAGGTGGGTTTTGAGGGATTGTTTAAAGAGAAAATAATACAGCGAGCAAGGGTGGGCGAGAGGATATGGGCAGCTCAGGAGAAGTCTTATATGTTATATAGTGTTAGCAAAGTCCTATATAGTTAAGTATATTGGAAGGTTATGGCAGAGTATGACATAGTGGTTCAAAAACAGAGTGAAGAGGTCAGTAAGGGATCGGTCTATGAGGTCCCTAAGGTTATGGGATTTCTTTTAAAGGGGTATGGAAACCCGTGAGGGCATTTTTTTCATTGAAATGTATGTATTTTCGGCTAAAGATCACTGGAATTGGGTTTTCTTAGAAATTTTTAATCCCAATTACAAGTGATTTTAAGCCAAGAATGTTCACATTTCAGTAGAAGTGCCCCAAAGGTGTCCATAGCCTTCTAAAGGGGTTGTACCAGAATTAACTGTTATCACTTTTCCATAGGATAGGTGATAAATTTCTGATCATAGTCTGAGACTCCCTCTTATCATCACTGCGGCTTGCTGCACCCATCACAGTGATGTCAAATTGAATGAAGAGGCAGTCATTCATCTACAACATCACATCATTCAATTCAGTTGGGCTGACAGCAATTTGCCAAGTACAAGAGCTCGGCTATGTCCGACAGTTGTATAAGAATAACCAGAGCAGAGCCGCCCGGGCCGTGACCGCTGCGCCATTCAATCCCCTCCTCGTTGTGGGGTGCAGTGATCCCACAGTGGGGAAGAGAGGGGAACACGGAATCGCTGTTCTCAGGGTGGTGGGAACACGGCGGTTGGATCCTATGGACAAGTCGTAAAAGTTAATTCTGGGTACAACCCATTTAAGAAAGATTCTCGGCAAAGAGCGATTGGAGTTGAGGATTTCATTCTTTTCCTTTCTCAATGAATGAATCAGCTTTCATTTCTGACAATGTTCCTCCACAGTTTTCCCATGCAGCTTCCTCTTTTCTTTCTGTTGGACCCCCGTTCCTTCTTCCAGTAACACATGGCCTTCCTTTTCCTTTTCTCTTAGCTGGGCTTATACCTCTATTTGCACTTATTAGTTTTCCTCTCCCACATGAGTCACATGTTTTGCATCTCAGACCTGAGGTCTTCTGCTCTAGAACACTTTTCTTTCCTCGGTGGAAATGACAGTTCTCGTCATAGACGTACACAATGATACAACGTTTCAACTCCCCGTCCGTGAGTGTACGGAATATATACCATTTCTTACTGTAAGTATACAGTGACTCTGCAGATTCATCTGTGACTTCACTTAAGGGAACTGATCTCCAGACACTTTCCTGTAGGCCTTTGTATGATTCTGAAACTGAAGTCTCTGCATGTTTGCTCATGTATCAGGAGACACTGAACTGTAGATTTTCCGTTATGAATATTGCTGATGAGAGACCACAACCCCTTTGTATCACTAATAATTTTCTGCCTCTGCCGTAACCGCCGTGAAACTCAAGCAGATTATCGCTGAATTGGAAGAAGTAATTGTAAAAGTCATGAGTTGGTCATATAAGACCTGAAATTACACATCCCCTTCCAGAAGTCAGCAGTGTAGGTGGAAACCCATGACGGCTTTTGGGCACCTTGTACTTTAATTTCACGTCATGAATATTACTGTAAATACTCTGATCGCCCATTGTATATACGAAGGAAAGATGATGGTCAACATTTAGAGTGCCCCAGGGCGAAAATGCTACTTAAAGGGAAAATGACACTGGGAAAGACTGAAGGCCTGAATTAGTAGGCATAATTCCTTGAACTAAATACCCCCTGCAGTGCCAATGGGAATGGCAAGAAGAAGGAAGTCGTCCTTTAACTTCTAAAGGGGCCCATACACCTTCATAGGGGTTGGCCAAACACTTGTTCGACGGCAATCATTTCTCCTGACTTTTCCATGCACATGAATAGAAGTTTTGCCAAAATTTCATCATGTGTTGTCAATCGACCAAGGGGAATACGTTACTGCCAGACACCTCTAGTTGCAGCTTATTATCAATGGGAGCAATTGGAGCGGGCTTTAATAATAATGATAATAATAATCTTTATTTATATAGCACCAACATATTCTGTGCTCCAGTCAGTGGCTCTCCCCAGTGAGCTATCTAGCTTGCTGGATAAGCTCCCCTGCATAACCTTGTTCTTGTCCCTAGGTCCTGCTCCCCAATTGGCCCCTCCCTGTTCCCTGATTGCACTTCCTATAAAAGGCTGGCCCTGTCACTGCGTGATTATTTTGCTCTACAGCATTGATAAATCAAGCTCCACTTCTGCCTGATCCTCTGCTATTGTGACAAGACCTCTGATACTGACTTCTGACTTCCCATCTGACTATGTTACCCGCCTCATGCATCTGTACTGCAAACCGAGACCTCCTGTTGGTGACTCCTCGCTCTCCCCTGACTACTCTCCAGACCTGTGGCTACTATAGCTGAGGCTCCAACCAGTTTCTGCTTACAGCCGTGTGAGTCCGACCATAAAATGTTTAATAAAGACTACTGTTTGGCATTACTCCAGTATTGTGTGATGTACCGGCAAGCTGTCTACTGAGGCCTACTTAATGGGCAGAGTACAGAGCCCTGCATTCTACCCAAGAGGTGGTGATCTGGAGGTGACCAACAACCACTAAGCGGTCCACTGCCCTTTGTCTATAAAATAAAAAATATATCTTGTTATTTGTATAGCTCCAACTTAATCCGCAACATTTCCAGGTAATTTTATTACCCCCCACTCATTTTACTGATCTCGGAAGGATTAGACAACTGCCTGAACCATGCGGGGATTGAACTCACAGCTTTCTGGTTGTGAGCAAGAGCTTAGGACTGTGTTTCTGCTGCCTTAACACTGTGCGCCAAATGAGGCTCTATATTAATTCCTGATACCCTTTAGGCCCCATCTGACACTCTAGGGCCACTGCGGAAAAGAGGAACACTTGTTGCCCAATTCCCTCTTTATTGCTGAGGGTTCCCACAGAGGGAATGCTACCATCAAATGGTCCAACGTGAATTATTTCTCTAACCCTCAGATTATATAATGTTATTAACAGCATTGTTTATTACCCTTCATTAACCATATCCGTGTATTTTTTTACCTATTCTAAACACTATTATTATCATTTATATCCGATGGACGTGTTATAATTATGCTCATTATTGCTCACTAGTTGTACAACTTATCTGTATATCTGGCAAGTTTGCTTCTTAATGTTTCGTATGTGATGTCATCTTGTGATTACACTTTCCCACAACTTTATTCAATGTTCTCTCCTCCTCCTGTGTAAATCCTGCCAGCCGGCTATGTTGGCATGGTCAGTCATCTGTATCCACTTATACAACCAGTCTCTATAGATCTAGTGTGATGCCAGCTCATGATCCTAATTCTTGGCACGTGCTTATAGCATGCAGCTTCCATCCCTAATTGTCGTTGGTTGTATCTTAGCCACAGGACCTGTATAAATTCTGCACGTGTCGGGGTTTTAATACATGACATGATGCAATGATACAGCAGTTACCAACCTGCTGCGCTGCCGTCCTTCCTTGGTGATGCCTGTTGTTGTTATTGTTTTTGTGCTTCTGTTGTACTTTGCGGCTGATTTTGGTTAGATTCAAGTTGCTGTGTGGTTTGTGCTCGTCATGCTAATTCTATTTTATTTGTACAGCCTCATTTAGAGGAGATATATCGCTAGCTCTACATAACATATATCATATATCTATATAGATATATATCGCTAGCTCTACATAACATATATCATATATCTATATAGATATATATCGCTAGCTCTACATAACATATGTCATATATCTATATGGATATATATCACTAGCTCTACATAACATATGTCATATATCTATATAGATATATATCGCTAGCTCTACATAACATATGTCATATATCTATATAGATATATATCGCTAGCTCTACATATGTCATATATCTATATAGACATATATCGCTAGCTCTAGATAACATATGTCATATATCTATATAGATTTATATCACTAGCTCTACATAACATATGTCATATATCTATATGGATATATATCGCTAGCTCTACATAACATATGTCATATATCTATATAGATATATATCGCTAGCTCTACATAACATATGTCATATATCTATATAGATATATATCGCTAGCTCTACATAACATGTCATATATCTATATAGACATATATCGCTAGCTCTAGATAACATATATCACTAGCTCTACATAACATATGTCATATATCTATATAGACATATATCGTTAGCTCTAGATAACATATATCACATATCTATATAGATATATATCACTAGCTCTATATAACATGCCCACATAATGCCCCTCAATGTATTTTACCATTCGAATATCACTTGGGCAATGACTACAATTCCTGAATATTACCTGCTATTAATAGAGCGGCAACATGGCGATACATAATTGCATCTATGACTTTTAGTGGGCTTCGTGTCTTGCCATCCATAATGATGAAGATATGGCTGAATCTTGCTTTGGACTGCTGCTAGCTCAGGCTCTATTCACATCTGCATCAGAGGCTCCGGCGCAAATCCAGCATGAAATGCTGCACGAAAAAAGCTGTGCATGCTGTAAAAATGCCGGATAGGTGCAAGAGCCGAACTGACCCAATTATAGTCAATGGGGTCCATTTGATACAGTTTAGTTCTGCTATGAGACAAATCCGCTCATCCAGTGGATTTCGTTTTTCTGCTCCCATAATGGAATCCCCAGCATAGATGTGAATTTAGCCTTAAGGTACTAAGATGTGTATGGGAGCATGCAACTGTCTTAGTTTGGAGCTTACCTATCCAGCCTTTCTTCCAGTGACACAAGGGGGCACCATGTGTGATTGGCAGCCACTTACCGCCCCCACCACCTGGAAATAGAATGATCATTTGGCTAAGTACATAGGTATGTTTATGGGGAAATCCAGAAGCTCAGTAATAAATGCTTGACCCTGGGTTGCCTTAGTTATAAACCTTCCTTCAGGCCACATTGCTGCGCTCTTGTCCGTCTTGAGTTTCCATCTTCTATGCAGAATATTGTACATGAACAGAATCCTGGATGGAAAAAAGGGTGTGGAACCAAACATCACTGGACCCGATCTATCCATGTGCAGCCACATGGTTGGCCTCTGTGATACGTACGCCCTTGGTTTAATGTGTGAGATGGAGACCACTTTGGTCTCCGCTTCACTAGGTTTCTGTCCCATCATATTTTTAAGCTAGATCGAAAAGCACCATGGCCAGTGTTTTTCTATTACACTTACTGCCAGGTTTCCCCACAGATTACCACTGATCGCTGGGGGACGTAACACTTGGGTAACCCGTGATCATCCTAATGTGGGAGGATCGGTCTAGATCTGACAGCTACTCTTTTTCCTTGAGCCAAATTTGCATCTTAATTTGCATGGCCTAGGGATTGAGAGTCCACCTACCTGACATCTCTTGTAGGGTGTCCATACACACTGTGGTGATCCACTGTATCTGCATGTGGATCACCGCCAATTGCTGGTGGCACCTGTCCTGCACTGGACTATAGAAACAGTAATAAGTCCAGGTGCCACCTCACAATTAGCGATGGTCTGCATGTGGCTACAGACGATCACCACAGTATGTATGGGCACCCTGATTTTGTGGGTAAAGGGATGAAATTAGATCAGAGGATCCAAATAACCTATTAGACCTTATTGGTGTCCTGTGTGTGCAAGGACAGCCTCAAACATTACAGTGAGGTTAAGATTGGATGTGTTCATGTTCTGGATGCTCAGAATCATCTGGTGGACCCAAGAATCCCTAATCTGACGCTGGACGCTGTGCAGACATTGCCTAAGATTAGATGTGAGATCCCATAATTCCAGAATGCATGGCTAACCGCTGAGCTGGGCGGTACATTGTACAAACCTTCATTCCCGGCATTGTGCTTCCATCACACTCAATCTTGCAGTGAAATTACATTAATAACTTAAGTGGTTTTTAGTTGTGTAACGATCCACAGTCTGCCGACTCATTATAAAACATAGACAGTGAACCGATTGACTGTCTCTTATATTAAGAATGCGCAGATGAGTAGGCCCTGGAGCATAGAAGTAACTTCCCAGTACAGACGCATGAGTGTGACGCTCGGCTTAATAACACATTACACACAAGCCATTGCAACACACATGAAACACAATGAAACTTTATTGTCTTATTACGCCTGTCCGCTTTAAGATGCAGTGACGAAGAAAATCACATAAAAACTTTTGGCCACATTTAGATGCCATTCGATTACTTCCAAAAGGTGTTAATTGAAATCAAAAACATCAGGGGGCCATAATGTAACTTACTGGAAAGTTTGGGTGTCAGAACCGGCAACTCTCGGGGCCGCCGTGCCCGCACCACCGGTCCGGCCACCCGGGGTACAGGAGCACGGCGCAGAGGTACCCCGGTTCTTGTGATCTCCCCGGGCCGCTGTAAGACTGGTCGCCGCCGGGTTGCTAGGGAGGCAGCTGGTGCTTCTAGTCGCTTGACTACCAGGCTGGCTTCCCTGGTAACTGTCTGTGCAGTGAGACTGGGGGCGTGCCCCCAGCACCGCCCTGATTAGCCCTGCTGCTGTCAGGCTCCCCGCCCCAATCAGCTTCTGGGGCGGGAGCGCTGACAGCATTTAAATAGGTGTGTTTTCCTCTCAGGCCTTGCCAGTGTTAGTTTGGTCTTCCAGCTGCACCCGCGTATTCTTTGACTCCTGTTTGTGACCCCGGCTTTCTTGACCTCTGCTTTTGGACCTTGACTACGTTTTTGCCTGACCCCCCTGTACTGCGTACCCTCCTGTTGCCGACCCGGACTGTCTGACCGCTCCACCGTTGTTTGTCTTCAGTGTCTGTTTGTCTCCCCGTGTCCCGCTTCCCTAGTGAGGGTAGGGACCGCCGCCCAGTTGTCGCCCTGGGGGTTAGCCCAGGGGGGCAAGTAGGCAGGGACAGGGGTTGCGGGATATATCAGGGACCCCCATATCCCGGACACTGTCCTGACAGTAACACTGGCCGAAGGTAGGTCAGACTCGTGCATCCGCCCGGCTACTTTGAATCCCTCGATGGAGGCCGTGGCTGCGTTAGCGAACCAGGTCCAGGTCCTTACTAACCTTGTCCAGGACCTAACCGCCCGCATGCAGCTACAGGAACAAGTGGCGGCTGCAGGTCCCATGCAGCCCCCTTCCGCTCCCGGGACTAGGTCAGAACCCCGAGCCACGCTGCCGGACTGCTTCTCTGGAGAGAGAGGTCAGTTCTTTGCATTTAGAGAGAGCTGCAAGCTCTACTTTGATCTCCGACCTCACTCCTCTGGTACTGAATATCAGAAAGTGGGAATTGTAATTACCCGCCTGAGGGGGGACCCCCAAAATTGGGCTTTCTCGCTACCAGCAGGCTCTCCAGCCCGACTATCCCTTGACGCCTTTTTTTCCGCCCTGGGTCAAATTTATGACGAACCCGACCGGGCGGGCTACGCAGTCTCCAAACTTCTGGCCCTGCGCCAGGGTTGTAAGATGGCGGAGGACTACTGTTCCCAATTCCGTCAACATTGTACGGAATCCGGGTGGAACGATGCCGCCCTAAAAGACTTATTTTTGACCGGTCTGTCTGAGGGTCTCAAGGACCTACTTGTGGCCCACCCAGAGCCTAGAACCCTGGAGCAAGCCATGACGCTTGCTATTCGGGCCGACCGACGTTTGAGGGGCCGACACGCCGCTCGGGCCACTCCACTCCCCACGCCCACTTCTTCTACTGACCTGACTCTCTCACTTCCCACCACCGAGCCCATGGAACTGGGAGCCATGAACCCCAAGCAGCGACGGGAATATCGCCTGAAGAAGAATCTTTGCTTCTACTGTGGGGAGCCGGGTCACCGCATTGCCACCTGCACTAAGAAGCCACGGCAGGAAAACTCCCGCTCCTAGGCAGTTGTCGGGAGGACTGTCTAGGAGCTAAGGTACTCCCTGTGTTATCCAAAATGTTATTGCCTTGCACCCTAGAATTTCATGCTTTCCACCGTACTGGGCAAGCCTTTGTTGATTCTGGGGCTGCGGCGAATTTCGTTAACTTTAATTTCGTTGCTCAACTGTCCGGGGTTTTTTTACGTTTAGAGACCCCGATTCTGGTTTCAGGAGTGGACTCCACCCCATTGCAAGCAGGGGTGGTTCATCTGGTTACCCCTGAAGTAAGGTTTACGATAGGAGCCTTACACGTGGAAACCTGCACCTTTCTAGTGATGAGAGATTTGTCTGTGGACGTCGTCCTAGGCCTCCCCTGGCTCCGGGAGCACAACCCGGTAGTAAATTGGGACACGTTGGAACTGGTAAAGTGGGGTCCCCGCTGTGCCAACCACCTTTGTGCAGTGAAGGTGGGAATCTCCACCTGCGAGGGGACCCCCCTACCAGATTACCTCTCCGAGTTTTCTGACGTGTTCTCCAAACAATTATCTGAAGCTCTGCCCCCTCATAGGGAATGGGACTGTAAAATAGACTTGATTCCTGGGGCCAAACTTCCTAAGGGCCGCATTTATAACGTTACGGTTCCTGAGAGAGAATCCATGAGGGACTATATCCAGGACAGCCTGGCCAAGGGGCACATCCGGCCCTCAGAATCCCCGGTGGGTGCCGGGTTTTTCTTCGTTGAGAAGAAGGATGGGGGTCTCCGGCCCTGTATTGACTATAGAGAGCTAAACAAAATCACAGTCCGAAACCAGTATGCCCTTCCACTCATTCCTGACCTCCTCAACCAGGTCGCTGGTGCCCGATGGTTTTCTAAACTTGATCTCAGGGGAGCATACAACCTCATCCGCATTCGGGAGGGGGATGAGTGGAAAACCGCCTTCAATACGCCCCTCGGGCATTTTGAATACCTAGTTATGCCTTTTGGATTGTGTAACGCCCCCGCCATTTTTCAGGGGTACATGAACTCAGTGTTTCAGGATATCATGGGGGTGTTCGTGGTTGTATATCTAGACGACATTTTGATTTTTTCCTCCGACTTGCCAAGTCACCATACTCACGTTCAGACTGTACTAGCTCGACTCAGACATAACAAGCTGTTTGCTAAACTCGAGAAATGTGTGTTCGGGGTACAAAAGATATCATTTTTGGGGTATATCATCACGCCATGCGACTTCCAGATGGATCCTGAAAAGGTGAAAGCCATCACGGAGTGGGCCCAGCCAGGGTCGTTGAAAGCCCTTCAACGCTTCCTCGGCTTCGCCAACTACTATCGCAAATTCATCAAAGACTTCTCCGTGGTGGCTAAACCTCTAACGGACCTCACCAGAAAGGGGGCAGATGTGAGGACCTGGTCTTCTGAGGCTCTGAGGGCCTTCGATACCCTAAAGGCGGCGTTCTCTTCTGCACCTGTCCTAGTACAACCAGATCTGTCCAGCCCTTTTTTGGTGGAAGTAGATGCCTCTGAGTTTGGTGTGGGAGCGGTACTGTCCCAAGGTCCCTCCACTCTCACCAACCTTAGACCGTGTGCCTATTTTTCTAGGAAGTTTTCTTCCACCGAACGGAACTATGATATAGGCAACCGGGAATTGCTGGCGATTAAGTGGGCTTTCGAAGAGTGGAGGCATTTTTTGGAAGGAGCCCATCACCAGATCACGGTACTCACAGACCATAAAAACCTCACCTATCTAGATTCCGCTAAGAGGTTAAATGCTCGGCAAGCCCGCTGGGCCTTGTTCTTCTCTCGGTTCAATTTTGTTGTTACCTATAGACCGGGTTCTAAGAATGTCAAGGCTGATGCCCTGTCTAGGAGCTTTGGTTCTCCGGAACCTGCCGAGCCGGAGCCTGAGAGCATCCTCTCCCCTGGGGTGGTCCTCGCTGCTGTCTCCTCCGACCTTTCACCTCTCATTCTCGCCGCTCAACAATCTGCTCCTGAAGCCCTTCCGGAAGGCAAATTATTTGTCCCATTGTCACTGAGATTGAAAGTGTTAGAGGAGACACACGCTTCTGTCCTAGCTGGACACCCCGGCATCAGGGGTACGCTGGAGTTAGTATCCAGACTCTATTGGTGGCCGCACATGGCCAAGGAGGTACGGGTATTTGTGTCCGCGTGCCCGGTTTGCGCAAGGGGGAAGAATCTCAGGAGACGTCCTGAGGGTCCTCTTCTTCCCTTGCCCATTCCGTCCAGGCCATGGTCCCATTTGTCCATGGATTTTATTACTGATCTGCCATCCTCGCTGGGGAATACGGTCATCTGGGTAATAGTAGACCGTTTCTCTAAAATGTCACATTTTGTTCCGCTTTGCAAGTTGCCTAACGCCAAACTTCTGTCTGAAATGTTCATCAAGGAGATTGTTCGGTTACATGGGATCCCCGAGGACATTGTGTCAGATAGAGGGGTTCAGTTCGTCGCTCGCTTCTGGCGAGCCTTCTGTAAAAATCTAAACGTAAATTTGTCCTTCTCCTCCGCTTTCCATCCCGAGAGTAACGGACAAACGGAACGAATGAACCAAGAACTTATCCAGTATCTGCGACTGTTTGTCTCTGATAACCAGTATCAGTGGGCCAACTACTTACCTCTCGCCGAATTTGCTATCAACAACCATGTTAACTCGTCGACCCAATTGTCACCTTTTTTTTGTAACTATGGGTTTCATCCCCGGTTCTCGCTTTCCACTCCTGTGGTCTCGAACAATCCGGCCGCCGACATATCCTCTGAGGAACTGTGCACAGTTTGGGCCCAGGTTCGTAAGAACCTTCAGGGTTCCCAAGAGAAACTGCGTAAATACGCAAACAAAAGATGTACCATCTCTGCACCTTTTGTAGTCGGGGAGCAAGTTTTGTTGTCTTCCAAGAATCTGAGACTCAAGGTTCCCTCCCTGAAACTTGCTCCTCGGTTCATTGGCCCATTTACGGTTTCTCAGGTCATCAACCCGGTGTCATATAAGTTGGCACTTCCTGACCCCTGGAAGGTCCACAAGGTTTTTCACAAAAGCTTACTTAAGAAGTATGTGACTCCAGTTCTACCCACCCAGAACCCGCCTCCTCCTTCTCTGGTACAGGGGGAACTGGAGTATGAAGTAGAAAGGCTGGTGGATGCCCGACGGGTTAGAGGTGTGCTGCAGTACCTGGTCCACTGGAGAGGATTTGGCCCTGAGGATAGGACGTGGGTCCCTGCCAGGGGAGTTCATGCGCCACGCCTAGTCCAGGCATTCCACAGGGCTTTCCCGCTTAAGCCCGCACCTGGCCATGGGGGTCCGGTGTCCCCCCGTAGAAGGGGGGGTACTGTCAGAACCGGCAACTCTCGGGGCCGCCGTGCCCGCACCACCGGTCCGGCCACCCGGGGTACAGGAGCACGGCGCAGAGGTACCCCGGTTCTTGTGATCTCCCCGGGCCGCTGTAAGACTGGTCGCCGCCGGGTTGCTAGGGAGGCAGCTGGTGCTTCTAGTCGCTTGACTACCAGGCTGGCTTCCCTGGTAACTGTCTGTGCAGTGAGACTGGGGGCGTGCCCCCAGCACCGCCCTGATTAGCCCTGCTGCTGTCAGGCTCCCCGCCCCAATCAGCTTCTGGGGCGGGAGCGCTGACAGCATTTAAATAGGTGTGTTTTCCTCTCAGGCCTTGCCAGTGTTAGTTTGGTCTTCCAGCTGCACCCGCGTATTCTTTGACTCCTGTTTGTGACCCCGGCTTTCTTGACCTCTGCTTTTGGACCTTGACTACGTTTTTGCCTGACCCCCCTGTACTGCGTACCCTCCTGTTGCCGACCCGGACTGTCTGACCGCTCCACCGTTGTTTGTCTTCAGTGTCTGTTTGTCTCCCCGTGTCCCGCTTCCCTAGTGAGGGTAGGGACCGCCGCCCAGTTGTCGCCCTGGGGGTTAGCCCAGGGGGGCAAGTAGGCAGGGACAGGGGTTGCGGGATATATCAGGGACCCCCATATCCCGGACACTGTCCTGACATTGGGAACAGCGGTGGGAACACAATGTGATACATAGCATGGGTATGAGAACCTCCTCAGTAATGGCTAATGAAAAGAAACATAAATGCATGATGAGGCTCCGTTCAGATGGCCTTATGGGTAGAGGGTTGGCTCTCAGAATAATTCGGTGGGCCCAAAGAAAGCTGTTGATCTAGTTGGCTGACTGGTATTTCTCCTGACTCCTCCATGGATATGCTCAGTTGGCTTGGCCTGGCCAATGGCGCCTGCTTTTTCAATGGCAGAGGAAAATCAGTCACTGCCAGTTCCCTTTGGCGGCGGCTTATCTCTTGCAGGAGCAAAGGATTGAGCAAGTCCAACATGTCCAGTCTTTTTTTCCCTTACATCTACCATCAAGGAAGAATTGGGAGACTCTTCTGCACATTAGTTTGTTGGCCAATCCCACTACAATTAGCAGGCATTTATCTAAGTCTTTGTTCCCATCTGCGTCGGAGCTTCAGTTCAGGGTCTCCTGCATATATCTGACACATAAGCTGTACAGCATGCTGTACTACTTTGTTCAAAAAAATGCAAGGTGAGATGACGGAAACCCAGTGGACCACATTATAATCAATGGGGCACCAAAAAAGTGCCAAATCTGGCACTTACAATATTTTCATTGTTCAGCTTCTATGATGGAAGCGATCAACAGAAATATTAACACAGGTGTAAAAGCAGTGAAATGTGTTTGGCCATGAGAAGGTAGGATAGATAACACGGCTACCCTGCCCTAGGAACATTGGGAACAATCATGGATGTTGGTAATGGCTGCCATTTTTGTTATGGTGATTGGGCTCGTTCTCTGCTAACTCCTACTTCTATTTACTTGCTGTACTATATCAATGTCTGCAAAGATGAAGTTGGTGATTTACAACTGATGGGGTATATAGATTGTTGGAGCCATGAGGATATACTAGGTCAGCCTATGGACTGGGTTACTGCAGTCATCCCACACGGTTTATCTACAAAGAGTTATTTGGCAATGAAGCGAGTAATATATGCAGTTGACCACATGGGGGGTATTGTGAGCCTCCATTTTGAACCAATTATTAGGGGCGGTAAGATAAGTGATATATTCTGTAGTGAATTGTAAACCATATTTGAATGATGCAGCTTCTCCTGGTGATGGTGTCACCACAGTCACATCATTCATGATGTATTATATAAGGGAGTGTTGAAGGTTGCGGCAGATGTTTTAAAGGTCCTTCTATACGGGACAGCAGTTGGGCATGTTAGCGCCACGGGGTGAGAGTCACTTGGTTTTTAGTAGTGCTAAAGACCAAACAACTCCGACAAGGGAGCAATGTGTCAGTCAGTGCCCCGCCGGTGACCGCTTGTACACGGAGCTGCTATCGCCCACACTTCCTGTTTTCAGTGATTAATTGGATGATAATTGCCCCGTGTAAAGGTACCTTAAGTTCTGGACGTTGAGTTTTAAAGGGATATTCCGGTTAGACGAAGCTGCTGTCAAATGAATGCGAATCAAAAGTCATTAAAGTCTGCAGTGCGGTTCTGCTTTGGATTTTGTATCTGTAGCTCTATAAACCATCACCTTCTCCTGACTCTTCAGAACAGTTTATTGACCGCTTGCCCTGGATATGGCTCGTAGGCTTCGCAGCGCTGCAGGTCGGGCTTGCACAGTTAAAATGACGGCTTTTTTTCTATTCAGCTCTTGGGGATGGATCGCTGACCAACAGCAGGGCAACACTTAGTCGGGGCATGCAGAGGAAGTACAGAGCAAGGGATTGGGAAAAATGTAGTTTGACTGCATATCAGCGGGTGCGGTGGCCATCTTGGAAAATAACGACGCGGGGAAACATCAGAAATGGAGAAGAGTATAAGAAGGTAATAGCTTGTGATCTATACCCATAAACAGCCGTGCATAAGCATGGCACAAACACTTTATATATGCAGAATTTCTGAAAATTTGCTTCACAACCACAATACATCTTCAAGACTTCCATGAGTTAGACGCACATCAATGAGCTTTGAAGTCTTGTCATCACTTGTTCATCGGTCATCCTTTCATGGACCACTTATGGAAGAACTAAGATCTGAATGCTGGGAATATCCCACAAGACTCAGGCTTTTGGTGATGCTCTGACTCAGTAAAGGGCCACATTTTGATGAAAAGATAAGTCAATTACATATTTTATTCACTGTTTTCCTATTGGCTAGGTATTCACCACGACTGTGGTGTGTAGGTGAATGACGGATGTAAGATCGGGGGAAAGGCATAATATTTGGTGCATTCTCAAGTGTTCAGGACAGAACGGCCTGTGCCTGGAGAGAAGACCTCATGAAGAGGTGGAACATAACGACTCGCACAGCAGCCAAACACAATGGTATATATGTGGTGTATGTTCATGTACGGCCTTCTGGGTAATTTAAGGTGTTTTATTGCCCAATTACTCTTTGTGGACCTGAGATTTGGAGTTATTACCGGTACGAGTAATGATCCTTAGTATGAGTGATCAAGTGAGCATGGGTGGAGATAATGTAAGATCCACATGAGAGTAAAGCTGGTTCCGATATCAGTGGGATTGACTGATAGTATCATGTGCATGGCGGCCTGTGGTGACCCATGAATGCTGGAAAGACAAAGATCAATCATGTTGGATTTCACATTCGACATGCATTTGGGTGAAGTAGATATTGGTCTACAGTTATTGAGTATGCATGACCAACATAAAGCTGTAGATGGGGTCAACAAGGTGGCCTAATTATCTTTTCTTTCACTTTGTAGACTGATCTTCAGCCTGGTCATTGAAAGCAACACAATGGAGAATATAGTAAAGCTCTACCAATACCCCATAGTGAGCTCTGCAGCATAGTGCTTCGTGGTCTGTTGGCTGCAACCATGGATTGATTGGGCTTCTTAACTCCTCAACTGTTGTGGATCAAAAATTAAATTGAATTCAGTGAAACTCCTTAACAATAGCCGAGCCCTGGAAGGTCAAGAATGAGCCTTCTATGAAGCCTTGATGACTGCATGACTAAACAAGGTTCATACGTGCCCACAAGTGCTGATTTTCTTATTAAAATTGAGAAATGCTTGGTTGTAAGGAATAAATGAGACACGTACTTAGCAGGAAGAGGCGCTCTTGCAACCACGTAAAGAAGGGGAGGAGCTCTGGACTATCAGAGGCGTTAGAAGCAAGGAGGTTTAGACATGAGGTCAGTGCACATCCATTATTGAGTGAAACATCTGTTTTTATGATTGTCATTAAATTGCCTGTCAGGTTGGAAGGACACCAATGGGCCGAAAAAGCCTAAAATTGGTCTTATGGAAACATAGAAAACAGTGTTATATTTTAGCCCAGGCACACCTCAACTTTTAGTCGCTAGAGGCAAACAAAGTTTAAAATAGCAGCTCACATCAGCGCTGTCGTTCGGCTGAGCACTTCTTGACGTGTTTGTGGTCCGCGCACTTCCTCTCTATTCGAGAACAGAACCATCCACTCCCTGTGTACATTTCAACCACACGTATCTTGGCTGCCACACCTGGAGATGTGCAGAGCCGTCTACAAATAGGGTCTGTTACCAGCTGCACGGGACAGGGGGAGGCATTAAAGGAGGTCGTTGTACTGATGTTTTCGGACTACTGAGAAATATTGTGCAATAATCAGCTATGTGGAAATACAAAAATAAAAAAAAGTCCCCTAAATGTTGTTTTCAAGGTTCCTGATCAGTTACTTATATGAAGTATCCATATGATTTCGGACTTATGACTTATTGTTGTGTCTTCCATTCTATTACAACTCAAATATAGAAGACCTGAAGTTTTGGATAATGACCAAAGTATTTGTCTTAAGTAATTGTCGCTCATCTTAGGGCCCTGGGGAATTCATGTTTGGATTGGAGGTTGTCTGGTTTAGGAAATACAATTTAAAATACTTTATTAGTAAATATCAGAGTTAATACTGGGGGTTCCCACATTCAGCACAAAGACAGGCTCCCCGTCTGGAGGACCTAGCATGTCTGTGCATTACATAGACATCCATTGATTTCAATGGGAATTGTGCAATAATTCATTTCTCCAGTAGTGGCGCTGCAAGGAAATTGAACACTTGCTGCCTGGTTTTCATACAGGTCACAGCTGATCAATGGGGGCTCAAGCAGCAGGATACCTTGGAGGCATTTTGAAGTTGACAATGAGTTCCTCAGTAGAGTGACCAATACTCTTCCCGTAGAACTAGAGCTAAAGTGGTTTCTTTAGATGTCCTAGCAGTAGTCCTATTGAAGAACAGTCAGCCTCTCTTCAGCCTGAAATGCTAATAGCAGAGAGCTAAGGTTGCATTAAACAACACAGGCAACGAAGCCGGAGATGATAGGCTTCATTAGATGGTTTGTAGAAGCAAAGGTGATCAGATGTTGAGAGGAGCCTCAAAACTTAATAATTCGACTAGTGCGGTCACATACATGGGCATCCTTGCTTCTCTTAACAGAATTTGGGAAGCTGTCAATCTGTCCTCCTCCTATACACAATATACCCATTATATTGTTGGTGCGATTCACAGGTTGTCCCACAAAAGCAAGTGACCCCCTAGCCACAGGATAAGTGATAACCTGCTGAATGATGGGGATGGGATCACTGGGACCACCACTGATTCCACGAACATGGAGTCTGGTATATCCAGGGATGAATAGAACCATAGTCACATATGTGCGTTACCTCTACTCATTTCAGTGGGATTGCTGGAGACAGCTGAGCACTTGTGCAAACACCGCTCTGGTCATTCCTAATGCATCAGACCTAAATTCTGGGGATCGTGGGGGTCTGAAAGGTCAACCCTTACTGATCAGCAGGTTATTCCTATCATGTGGAAAGGGGATAGCTTGCTTCCTTGGAGCAGCTCCTTTAATGTGTATGGCCAGTAGGCTGAAGCCAATATAATGAGCCGTAATGAAGATACTCTGATTTCCATTTACAACTAATAGAGTAATTCCAATCTTTCCTTCTTTTTACTGGAACCTCTGACTGATTTACTGGATATTGCGTTCACATTTGTGTCACAAAACGATGTTTAGTTCCTTTAAGTTGCCTCCGTGAAGTTGCACAAACATTGTGGAAAGTGACTAAGTTAAGTCCCGTAACTTCTACGGTTGGAGAACATATGGTGACTTTCTCTGCACCAGTTCCCCAAATTGCATGATGTCCAATCAAATAATGTGAATTATGTTCCCGCTTATCTGCAAACAATCAGAGAAGTAGAGAACAACTTACAGTTTGTAATGGACAGAATTTACATAAGATACACACTACAAGGCTTGATCCTATCTATGGTGCACAATGGCTTCACTAGATCTACTCTATCCTGCCCCCAGCAAATTGTTGGGCAGGGAGATATACAATATGTAAAATCTGAGGACCGTTGTTATTAAGGGATTGTTGCCCAATCCGGCATTTCTGACAGGTATAAAAGAGGAAATACCTGAGCAATAATAGCTCAGTGTAAAGGCAAATACATAGGAGGCGCTATCTGGGTATAGTATCTGCAAAATAGTGCTATATAGATTGCAACATTAAGGGGAATTGATCTCACCTGATGCGGTCGTGCTACATTTGAGTACAACCGAATTTTGCATTAGTTAGGTGGTGCTACGATCTCCAAGAATAAACCGAAACACGCACCTGCAAGTCACAGCTGATACCGGGCAGTCGTTCCTAGGACTCTTCAGCCAGTCATAATATGTAGGATCAAGGAAAGAACGAAAACAGGTTGTTCTCAGCACCGCTCAGAAGGAAGGATATCCACGGAAGAGCAGACTGGCTGGATAGGAAAGTTTTCCTAAACGTTTTGGCCTCAGATTGAGGTCTTCCTCAGCCATGTAGGCTGTTTTTAGATATGTATATATATATATATACATTCATCGATTTGAAAGTTTTTTTAATATGAAATGACTTTAGGGTTATACTATTCAATTATTAAATATTGACCTATTAGACAAACATATATTGTATCAACATCTGACCCCTATGTTATTGTTTGTACCCTCATGTGTTTTTCATAGCCAATGAACTCTCACGATTTAACATTAATATTGTGTATATTTTTCCTTACGTTTTGTCACTTTTTACCCCCTCTATTCTTTGTATGTATCTTGTTTTTCCTGTATACCAAACCCCCGAGTGTATCTGAGGAAGAGGTGTTAAGCCTCGAAACCTGTTGAAACATTGGGTTTCAATAAAAGAGAAGTCAGGTGTTACACTTCACTTGGGGATTCTTTATTACACAAACGTTGCGCCTCGTCCGGCCTTTCCTCTGGCCTATGTGATTGAGAGATGCAGACTTGATAACATCATTTGAAGCAGAAGATACAATGTTAGAACTCAAAACTCACCTGTCACTTTGCATCTTGTATCTGGTACATAAGCCACATGGATTTTTGTCACTGATCCTAGAATTTATAAAAAAGAGGAAAACACCTTTAAATGAGCCAGACACCGATATGAGGGGCACGTATGTAAGCTGAACAGAAATGGTGAAAGGACAGATATCTGACCGGTGTGATTGGGTAAAGGATTCTGTATCTTTGGGCCAGTGCTGGTGGCACAGTTGAGCCCTTCCTCGGTTGGGTCCAGAAGTATTTGAACAGTGACAACGTTTTTCGATTTAGCCTCTGTACACAACCACATTGGATTTGACACTGATCCATCAACATATGATTAAAGCGTAGCCTTTTAGATTTAATTCAAAGGGTTTAACAGAAATATTGCATTAACTGTTTCAGAATTATAGACATTTTTTACATAGACTTCCATTTTCACAGGTCCAAAAGTAATTGTAACAGTTGACTGATAAGCAGTTTCATGTGTCGGCGTGTCCTGTTAGCTCATTAATTGTATGTAATAGCTGTTGTATTTGCATTTGATAGCTGCTGCTTAAGACTCATTTACACACACAAATGATCACTCAAAATGCGTCAGCGACTAATGCAAAATGATCACTCAGAACTGTTCTCTAAATACATGCAAATGAAGCTAATCAGCCCATTAGAAGCTAACTAGCTTCATTTGCATGTATTTAGAGAACAGCAGGTGGTCTGTTCTCTAAATACATCACTATTGTTCTCCAGTGGGACAGCTGCTCAAAGAATGTTATCAGCGCTGCCTGCAGAGATCTCAACATGCGGTCCCTCTTATCAGGGCCGACGGATTTTAAGCTGAGCAGAACTTAGCGATGTATGAAAAGTGCGCGGTAAATGTACAATGGGCCGCATTTACACATAATGATTATCACTCAAAAGATGGCTTTGAGAGAATTTTGAATGATAATCGTTGTGTGTAAAAGGGCCTTTAGAGAGACTCTCAGTATGTGGTCCAAAGAGGTGTCAATGCAAATGAAGACTGGAAGAACCCAGAAAAATCTATCAGAGTGACAGCAGAAAGTTTAGAAGTGACCAAATCAACAGTTTAGTGCATTTTTAAAAAGAAGGGAAGAGTACACTAAAAGATCTGGAAGACAACTAAGATGGATGATTACAGGATTCTTTCCTTGGTAACAAAGAAAAATCGTTTCACAACATCTAGCCAAGTCAAGAAGACTCTCGAGAAGGTAGGAGTATCATTGTCAATGTCTACAATCAAGGAAGGTCTTCATGAATGGAAATTCTAAAGATTTATCTCACTGCAAACCTGAGGTAACACTCAAAACGGGAAAGGCCAGATAAAAACCTAACTAGAAAAACATCCAAGAAAACACTCAGTGATAGAACAAGATGAAACCAAGATGGACTTGTACCGGATTATGGGGAGAGGACAGTATGAAGAAGGAAAGGAAGGTCACGATCCAAAACATATCACATCAGCTTTCACACTTTTGCAGGAATGGAAATTTGGGGGATTTATCTCAAAACTCAGACCACCGGTAAAACTCAACAGAAAGGCCAGATACAACCATACGAGAAAACATCTACGAATGCCCAGTGATGGAACAAGATTCTTTGGATAGATGAAACCAAGATGAATACTAGACTGGTGGGAAGTGAACCGTATGAAGAAGGAGAGGAAGGGGATGGGCCGAAGCATACCACATGATATTTGACATGTGATCGAACTGGGTCACTGGGGTTTATCGATGATGTGACTGAAGATACATGTAACAGGGTGAATTCATGAGCTTCCCTGTAGGAAAATTAGACAGTTGACCCTGCAAGTGACAAGTGTTATTTTCCGCCCACTGTTCAAGCTTGTCTAGATCTTTTTGAATCCTCTCTCTCTCTTCCTTAGTGTTAGCCATCCCTCCTAGCTTTGTGTCATCTGCAAATTTGATCAGTTTCCCATCAATTCCCTTCTCCAGATCATTTATAACAATGTTGGCCAACACTGGGCCCAGGACAGAGCCTTGTGGTCCCACCTGATACATTCTTGCACTTGGATTTGCAGCCATTTATGACCGCTCTTTGAGTCCGATCACTCAGCCAGTTGTGAATCCACCTAACAGTCGCCTTCTCATATTGCACACGGCATACTGGATTATGGCGTTATTCTACAATACGGTATTTTACATGCAGCTCACCGCCTGTTTCCATTACAGCATTCCTCCAGGGAGAGTATGTTGATGCACAGATGTGCACTGAGCCGGATCTTAGGTGAAACATGAAGTAATAGCGAAGGTGAAGCCCAGCATCAGACAGAAATAATACAGCTTATTGATATACATGAAAGATGTGTGATGTTAAAGGTGTTACAGTCTATATATTAGAGAGATTGAAGGTTAGGAACAATTTTGTAACTGTAGGTCCAATTCTCCAATGGGGTCCGCTCACTTCCCAGCCAGCAGTCCAGCACTTTGCCAGAACTTACAGGATGACCTAGATGACCTAAATCGGTGACCGAGATTCTGAATGGAACCTCCGACGCTGACATGAACGAGACCTCAGCTCCCATGCAGGCCTATGTGTGTCTGTGGTTACAGGCTAGAAACTCAAACATACGGGCACAAGCAAATAAACCCACAATCATTTGTTATATGTCATTTGGTGCAACAGAAGACACACCGAAAATGTGCAAAATAGATAATGCAAAGAAAAAAGCGCTGAGCATGAGATTATCCATGAGCACCAAAAATGATCTCCAGTTATATACTCAAAACCAAATGTTTTGACCACACTTTATAAAGACAATTAAAGATTGTGAGAGAGTGACAGTGGGACCATACACAAGGAGACCACCCTAATAAGTCAGGTGGGGAGTTCTCCTTCGATGGAAGTGTTCAAACAAAGGCCGGACAGACATCTGTCTAGGATGATTTAGTGAATCCTACATTGAGCAGGGGGTTGGACCCGATGACCCGGTTGGACCCGATGACCCCGGAGGACCCGATGACCCCGGAGGACCAGATGACCCTGGAGGTCCCTTCTAACTCTACCATTGAATGATAACATAAGTAACAATTGAAACCTCAATCCTTAAGAAATGTGCATAAATATATGGCACATATTACCTGATATATATATACAATATAGCAACATTGTATATCCTCCTCTGTCCAGCGTCATGGTAATTAGGTCACATATCAATAAAGTGCACAATGCTTAGAAATCTCCAATCACTAGCTAAGATTACTACTAGCTATATCATCCTATGTATCTCATAAAGCACATCAGACCAGAGAGGGGAGAGGAATAGCAACCTTTATCCCACGTGTATCGCTATTAGCAATTGAGAGGCTTCATCAGGGACAATGGTGATGTCCCATATACATGTTACTGTGTTTCCCTGAAAATAGGGCCTTGTCTTATATTAATTTTTGCCCCAAAAGAGGCGCTAGGTCTTATTTTCAGGGTATTTTGTATTATACTTACCTAGCAGGCTCAGTCCAGGTCCCTCCCGCTGCTCTCCAGACCTCCAACGTGCTTCTTGCAGTTCCTGGTTACGCGATTCAGAAATTTCACCTCCAGGAAGTAATGGCTCTGACTGGTTCTCGAGCCAATCAATGCAGCGCTCAAGGAACCAGTGCGATGGCTGTGATTGGTTCATCAAGCGCTGCATTGATTGGCTAAGCAGCGGTTGAAGAACCAATCACAGCCAGTGCATTGTTGAGGAGGGATTTATGAATTGGCTGAGCCGTGAGATTATCGAGCCTGCTAGGTAATGTATTCTTTCTTTAAATTTAATGCAGCTAGGGCTTATTTTCGCGGTAGTGCTTATATTTCAAGCCTCCACGAAAATCACGAAAAATCATGGTAGGGCTTATCTTCAGGGTAGGTCTTATTTTCGGGGAAACGGGGTAGTAAAATATCCCAATATTAATGACACACACCTTTAATGAAAGTAGTAACAGTGAAATTAGTAATAGTGTCCCCTATATCAACCCTACTAGTAATAGTATTACTACTAAGGCCACTGTGGGGATCACTATTACTACTCAGGCCAATATAAGGGACACTATTACTACTTGGGCTACTATAGGCGTCATTATTACCACTGGGGCCGATATAAAGGGCACTGTTAGTACTGGGGCCACTGTGGGGGCCACTATTACTACTGAGGCCACTATAGGGGTCACTATTACTATTGAGGCCAATATAAGGGTTTCTCTTACTATTGAGGTCACTGTGGGGTCATTATTATTACTGGGGACAGTATAGGGGACCCTATTACTACTTGGGCTAATATAGGGGTCATTATTACCACTGGGGCCGATATAAAGGGCACTGTTAGTACTGGGGCCACTGTGGGGGCCACTATTACTACTGAGGCCAATATAAGGGTTTCTCTTACTATTGAGGCCACTGTGGGGTCATTATTACTACTGGGGCCAATATAGGGGACACTATTATTACTGAGGCCACTCTGCACGTAGTAGTGTACCTCAAGCTGACTTAGAGTATGTTTATACATGGCGGAAATGAAGCGGAATGTCCGCTGCAGATTATGCAGCATTTCTGCATCCAAAAAACAGTCATAATCTGGACTTTAACGGGAAATCATGCGTGTATCCATAGCCGATTTCATACTGTGCAGCGCTCCCCCCTCACCTCCTCCGAAGTCTTCCCAGAGTCAGCGGTCCACGGCTTCCAGGTCAGGTGAGGTCACTACAGGCCACTGGAAACCAGAAGATGGGGAGCGCTGACAGCGGGAGAAGGTAAGTGGAGCGCCGCCTAGTATTTCCAGTCAAACTCTCCACCAATGGTTTGGATTTCGCCTGTTTTTTGGATGCAGAAATGCTGCTGAATTTACTCCCTATCTTTTTTGAAATGACCCTGTACTTATTATAACGGCGGAGGTAAAATCATGCATTATGATAAGCCCCGCCCCCTGAGAAAATCTGGTCACCTTATGTGATTGGCTGGTCATCAGTATATTACACCCGGTCAGCTCCCCTATATATATATTTTCTACATTGTGCTAGTAAGTGGTGCTATCACCTCCCTTGTGTATATATACCATCATCTCAGTAAGTCACCTGATATGTTGCTCTTTAATAGTAACTTTTCCCTGCACCATGAGTAAGTACAACCTAATAAACTCGCTGTATTCTGCATCAGGCAGCCGCACCATATGTATCACAGGTGGAGGAACGACACGAGTTACTGCAGTGTCAAGCTGTGCAAAACCACTCAGCCGACTCGTCATCCCAATCCTGAGGAGTAGAGTAGTGACGAATTAACGAGCTACAAGAGGAGCCGCTCCGCTCCCGGTACGACCGGGTTATGTAAGACAGCGCAGCACAACATCTGGGGATCCAGAAGAAATGACAAACACTTAGTAAGGGCCTGTCATCTACTGGGGGAGGACTGAGGTGTGGATGTTACTTATTAGGTGGGCCCCTTGGGGGTGGGCCCACTGTCACTTTGCCGCCATTTTTTAATGTTTTTGTAGTGGTCTTGTGTGTGATATAAGGGTGGCTTCACATCTGCAGTGGGAATCCCCCGCCAAACATCACCGCCTTATGACGGAACCGAACAGCGCCAGATGGACCCCTTGGACTATAACGGGGTTCATTTGCTACCTGCTCAGCTGTCTGGCCTTTAGCCGGAAGAAACAACACTTTATTTCATGCCGGATCTGAGATGGAACCTCCGACCGGAGAATCCAACGCAGATGTGAAATCACCGCTTAAATGTTTCTTTGACTTTATAATCGGAGATCATTTTTGGTGCACACAGATACTATCACACACTGCTATATTCTTGGCACTGTCTCCATGGTTACAGACTACAAACAAACCCTCTGTAGTCTGGATCTCTCTGCTCCGAGGGGCGGGCTCACACACTGCATATATAACGCAATGTTTTACAGTGCTGAGGACCCACGTATCTCACGTATGGCAGTGATTTTCCCTCACATGACAGCGTATCTCACGTATGGCAGTGTATCTCACGTATGGCAGTGTATCTCACGTATGGCAGTGTATCTCACGTATGGCAGTGTATCTCACGCACGCTTCCTAGTTTCATTTTTTTTATTATTTCCAGCTCTGTCGCTTAGCGACGTTGTGTATGAACGCCGCACGTACGTAATGTAATCGCGTTTGTACAGCGTATTCTATGCTACCATAGAGAACAATAGGGTTCTATTCGGTGTAATACGCAGTGAGATACAACAGGCCGCGCTCTTCTTCACTCGCGTATTATACACAATGATAAAAGCACCAAGGCGACTAGAACAGCGAGAGGCGATGTATTTGAATTGCGCCATGTAGGCTTCTCTGCCGTTTTCACTCCGGCAGAATGCTTTGTACAGCGATCCGTGTGAGTGTTTGTCTGCGTTGTTTCACCGCCTCCCCTTTCTTCCCGGTGACATAGAACGCCGTGTTCAAAAGTGCAGTAAAATTGCCTTCAATGGCAGCGCATCGCGTTTAAAAACACTTAAATGCAGAACATTAAGCAGACCATGCTCGAAAAACGCGGCGCTATAAAACGTCCCCTTTGAACGCTGGTCTGAGAAGCCCCAATGAAATAAATAGAGGTGTTTTACAACGTTTACCGCGGTGTTTAATATGGTGAGACAAACAATGTAAAAAGCGTTGTGTGTGAGAGCGGCGTAATACGGGCGTACATCGTGTGCGTAATACGGGTGTACATCGTGTGCGTAATACGGGCGTACATCGTGTGTGTAATACGGGCGTACATCGTGTGCGTAATACGCAATTCACACACCCTCCCCTGAGTCTGACCGCTCTCACACCGGCGTGTCGTCATTCTACGTCACTCGCAACACGCGGTGCCAATAGCCCATTGATTCCTGTTGGGCCGCTCACAGCTACGTTTTTTTCACATGTGCATTTTGCGCAGCATCGTCTATCTTGGCGCGTATTATGTGCGCATACATGCCAGGTCAGTGCATGGGGATTGGCGGCACGCAACCAGTACCCACGTCATTGCGTACTTGCTGTGCGCAAGAGATTCGCACGACGACACGCGCTAACCTAGAGCATGCGAGCTGTGGGCCCCGTGTACATGAGCGCTGTTATGTCTCCTAGGTCTACGTGTTTCTGTCTCCGGGGTGAGGACGTGCGTACGGCTGAGGTTTCGCTCAGACGTGTCTCTTCCTGTTGCTGGGTGTATTAGCAGGGAGTGTTACGTTGTTGGGGGAGGGGATACAAGCGTCACTGAGTTTGCACGGCTCATGTGATCGCTGTTACTTGAGTTGAAGCTTCTGTTACGTCAGACTGTTTTTTTGCAAATTTGACAGATTTTTTTCGGTTGCGCAGAACTCAGAGAACATTGGTACAAACAAGCTGCGTTATATGAAGTGTGACCGGCCACAAGACACATTGTTGCCACGTGAGGCTGACATGTTCATTGCTGACTATGTTAATCCCATCCAGCCCCTGTGTGTCCGATCCCTTCCTAGGAAAGCAGAGTGCCAACTGACATGTTCACATTACAGCTGTGTCAGTACAATAACCCAGCCTTCCCAGATTCATGAATGTCATCTGCTTAGTAATGTAATGATGATGTGGATACATTTATCAGTGAATAGACAGATGGACCATTCAGGAGCCTGGGAAAGCTGGATGACAAGCCAAGGGAAAGCCAAAATGGCAAACACACTGCTTGGGACCCAGCTTTTCTAAAAACACATAAGTTGAGTGACAAGACGCATTCCCACAGGATACGCCATAACTGTCTCATAGATGCACGTTCTACTTTTTTGGACTGTCGGATGCTGGATTAAAGGAATTTCACTCCATATAGACAGAAGTAACACAATATAAACAATATAAAGGAGGAAGAATGAAGCATACGCTGAAAAGACCACCCTGCCTACAGCAAAGCATGGCGCTGGCTCGGTGATGTTCTGGGGCTGGTCTGCATCTTCTGGCGCTGGAAGCCTGCAGTGTGTGAAGGGCAAGATGGATTCAATCAAGTATCAGGAAATCCTAGTGCAGCGTCCGAGGAGCGGGCCACAGCCTAGGAGACAGCGGGGTAGAGTTTGGGCCTTTGGATGGTGGCTCTACTGTCTCCCACCCGGAGGGTAACCAGGGACATGTTCAAGGGGCCGAGGGTGGGCTACTAAAAAGGGTGGTGTACCTAGCTGCGGTTTACCTTAGTCTTTTTGTCACGGGTGACGCCACCACTCCTTCCTCTGCGGTGAATCCGGATGCTGAAAGAATTGATCCACAAAGCCAGGAACGGTCGGCATGCCACTTTACTTGAATAAACTTAGTTTCAGTTCAGCAAGAAACAATCCACGCCAGCAGAAGATTCAGTACAAGCTGCACAAAGTAGTGCGACAGGGAGACAATGATGGGTACACCAGGTAGTCTACAGTCCCAGTTATCTGTAGGGCTCCGGGCCCGGCACAACTCCTCTTCTCCTCTCCAACTCTCTACCGGTCCGCACTCATGTCCAACACACATTCCATTCTGCAATGACGGGCCACTCTCTTCCTCTTCTCTATAACGCCAGCAGGGTCAACCCACCTACGTCATATATACATACAACACAAAGACACTGACAATACAATAAGCACGAGACAGATACATTCATGCTTATGGAGGGGCCCCACTCACTCTGGGCCACTACACTAGGAGCAAACGTCATGTCTTCTGTGGGAGCTTTCACATGATCTTCCAACAGGACAATGATCCCAAACATACCTCAAGGTTCACCAAGTCTTGGTGTTAGAAGAAGCCCTGGAAGATTCTGGAGTGGTGTCATAGTCTGCGGACTTCAGGGCTGGGATGAGAGGTAGACAATGTAGGCACCTGCCTAGAGCACCACCTCTCCACAGGTGAGGAGGGCACGATCATATTGAAAATGGAAAGATCTTATGGCACGGAGGGTGCCTACCCGCTAGCGCGTTTTTCCCTGCGATGATTATGAAACCAATGATTTTCAATGGTTTCATACGTATTTGCGTTTTTACACTGCAGCCTCGCAGCGCAGAGAAAAAAATCTGCGATATCACTCAGTGTTTTCATTCGGGCCGGCGACAGCAGCACTAGCCCAAATGAAAACATAAGGAGTATATCGCGGACTTCTGTCACAGCTGTCACAGCTGTGGCAGGGGTTACCTTCATCCCTGCAGGGACCGCGAGGATGAAGAAATCCTCTGTCACAGCTGTGGCAGAAGTCCAGGATGCTATCCCATTGCTTTCAATGGGGTCGGCGCTGCTGCGGCCCCATTGAAAACAGTGGATTGTAGGCAGCCCCCGTAGTGATGATTTTTTGGGAACAGCTTGAAATATAAGCACTTCCCTGAAAATCATCCCCAGCTGGTGAAAAAGAGAAAAAAATTGGAAACTCAGCTCTCCGCCGCTCGGGCGCGTCCTCCGGCCGGCTCCCCGTCACTGCTGTGAAACTCTTTTAGCAGCCGAGGATTTAAAAATCCCCGCCTCCTGAAAGGGCTGTGCTGATTGGCTCCCCGCCCGGCTGCCGACAGCAGGCGGGGAGCGACGGGGGAGAGCGAGGAGGAACGGAGGGGAGATCCCTCTCCCACCCCCACACCCCCCCCCCCCCCCCCCGCTCCCCACTGCTCACTCCCGCAACTCACCTGTCACCCGCGCCGGCAGCCGAATCTTTACAGACGAGCAGGCAGATACTCAACTCGCTCGAGTAGTTAGCCTTAGCGAGTATGCTCGCTCATCTCTAGTTGAAATCCATGAACTCTATTATGTATGGCTGTGTACATGGTGAGATATCTATAGTAACTACATAGAGGACAGGCAGTACTAAACAATCTGTAACGCCACGTACATCCAGCGGATAAGACCAGACACGGTGCGATATGATAAGAAGACCTGGAAAAATATCACATGGAAATGCATGAGGGCTCCTCCAAAAACATCTCTGACATACCTCACTCCGTGAGTCATGGGTCGTTACTGATATGCGGTTGAGCTGCACATAGACTTGTGATGCTACATATGATAAGATGCAGTGCCGTAGTGAAGGACTTGCGGTAGAACATGCTAATCCCACAGGGGTGATATGATTATATAAATTAAAGGGATTTTCCAGGACTTTAATATCTGGGCCATCAACATAAAATGGGTGGGGTTCCAACTCCCTTCTTCCTGACCAATCAGCTAACTGAAGAGGCCACGGTGGGTGTACACTCAAGCACTATGGCCTCTTTATAGTGCCGTACAATATATAATGGCTGTGCCTGGTACTACAGCTCAGTCCCATACACTCGCCCAAGTGCCCTGGCCCTTTCAATCAGTAGAACTGGTATAATAGTTAGGAGGGAGACACTCCAAATAAAAAATAACTAATTGAGTTTAGAAAAAACTGAATTAATTTCAACGGCTGAGGGGCGAGCTAATAACTATGTATAGATAGATCAGGGGACAATACAGAGATCTCTCACATCATCTATTATACCCAGGACTGTGACTGTAACAAGGGGGCGCCCTCTACGTCTAGAGGAAAGAAGGTTTCATCACCAACACAGAAGGGGGTTCTTTACTGTAAGAGCAGTGAGACTCTCTGCCTGAGGACATGGTGATGGCAAACACACAAGCTGCGGAAAATAATCAGCACAAAACCCGTACAGAAATTGTCATGTAGCACTGAATTCCACAGCTTGTCAATTTTATCACCGCTTCCACTGAGGAATTCATCTCTCCTCATTGAGAAGGAGAATAACACACAGGAATATGTGGCAAATCCCCCCCGTGAACGAAGACTAAGAACTTCAAGTCGCTCCTTTGTCTGCAATCTTGAGACACAGAAGCCTAAGAAAGAAGACTTGAATTTACATTCTTTTTCCTGTGGTTGGTGAGAACTGAAAGGTTTGTCCTCATAGGACAACCCCGGCCCTTATACCCTATTAGGATATAATAGAATGGGGCGACATACTTGTAACACCTCCTCCATGTTAGCCAAAGCAGAAGAATGGCTTCTGCTCAGATGGATATGTTAGGACCTTATACTACGTGGTCAACCACTGACTTCACTGGACGCCTTATAATACCACATTTCCCCTACAGGAACACGAATTTGCCACCGGCTTCCCCCAGCCATAACAGCTGATCATCCTCTCTCTGGCAGGGGTGATACATCCCAAATGTGGACAATCGCTGTGAGACAGTTCATACCGCACCCCACCGTGAGCCATGTTAGCAGCTGAGGGGTCGAAGCAACCATAAGGAATGGGAAGGGGAGAAACAAGTGCCAGGCCCGTCATACCCTCCCAGCACAAAGGGCAAATCTGTGATTTCTGCTGTTGGGATGGCTTTACTGTGCCTACACGTCTGGCCATAGAGATAAGATAGCGAGCCCCAGGGCATCTTGCAAGCAGGTACAACGTTCTGTTTCCAATTTTCACACCCTGATTTCCAGGCATTATAACTAATTCAGGCGGAAGAATGACTATTCTACAAGAGGGCATCTAATTCTTTAGTCTTCTTTCATCTTTTATGTCGGCAAGAAAACATATGACAGTGAGAGAACAGGTTGCTCATCGTGACTCATTAAAGTGAACCTGTCACCAGCTTCATGTCTACCATGTGCGTCTAGGATGGGTATGTACAGTGCGCCCATCTATGTTTTAGTCGGCGTTTTAGAGGAAATATACCGGAAAGTTTCACTCGGAGTTCCGAGTCACAGAGGTGGGCCAGGCGGACCTCTCCCTGCCGCATCATATAGAGTAACAGCACTTTCCCTATATACAAAAACGGAGAAAGCTCTATCCCTGTAGGTGATGCGGCCACCCCTAGGACTCGGAGTTCCGTTCCAAATCAAACTTCAGAGTATGTTTATTCTTAAATGCCTCAGCATTTCCGAAAAATACATGGGCGCAATGTACCTATGTGTCCTGGGTTCATGCTGCCCATGGTTTGGACAGCATGAACCTGGTGACAGGTTGCCTTTAAGGTATAGCTGGTCCCACCACCTAGTATAGGCTCTACTGCACTCAGAGGTCTCCGACCTGGTGCTACATGTGAGTAATGTAATACAATTATTGTTCTATAATGTCTGGAGCCGCCAGGGGCCCGGGCTAGTGGAGGAACAGTGATATCACCCTCGTATTCATTAGTATAGCGGGATTACTATAGATTCAATACATTATGGTGCAATTAATATGACATATCCAACAACTCTTCTCTTATGTAGAGGGACGGCCATGGATCTCAGGAAGAAGGCCCCGTTACGTATTTAGCCTCAACAAGCTCTATTGCTACTACACTGTGTTTAGGCTAGTTAGCTTCTAGGATCATGCAAGTAGCTGAGTACCATTGATTTCTATGAACTGGGATCCCCCTAGTTATGTCTAGAATGAAGGGGCCTCGATCGGTGGCGTATATAGAAGAAAGGGTGTCCCATAAAAGAAATCAAAATAGGCTCCTCATTTTTGTTTTTACCAACCTAGAGAGAAAGGCTTGGTGTTTGCTTCCTCCTCCATACTTTTTCCATGACCCTTGGGCCAGTTCCCCATCCCATTGTTTAATAATTGTAGAGGAGAGAGCCCTGTACAGGTTTTACAACTCAGTAGCAAAAGAGATGGAACCAACCAGGACTGGACCCCTTCTCTCCAATGGCTGCTGCACAGTCTGTCTATGTTATGGAGACCCTTGGCCCCTCGCTATCTTTCGAGCTTCTAGATCCTTTGGCTTTTACTTCAGAGAATTTTGGGTGGTAAACTAGAAACTAGATTAGCAAAACGGTAATTTAATAGCTTATGAACCCCAACAAATTGTTACAAATGGGGGGTTACTTTTTGTCTGTTTTTACATATTTGGCGTCAGACAGGCAGATGAGGATCCACATTGCCACACATTGGTTGGACTTTGAGCTATCTGAGGCAACAGGACTTGGGGAACCCCAATTTTCAACCTTGACCCCTCCAAGTGGGATTTGGTCTTTCTGCAGGGTCCCCAAGCCATTACTTGCAAAGATAGTCTTGGGTGTATCGCTGCTGATGCTGTTCTGGGTTGAGTTGCTGAATATGCTGGTTTGCATAGGTTCGTATCCAGAGGACTGCTGTGGTCAGGGCTAGTGGCACAGGAGCAATAACGAGGTCCAGGCAGTAGACAATAATGAAGTCCAGAATGTACAAACCCAAGGTCAGGGAGCATGGAAACCAGAATAGTCAGGAACACAGGCAAAGGTATGTACACAAACTGGGCTTTGTCATAATGACTGATGGAACCAATTGCTTTGGCATCCTCCATGATGGGAGGATGCCTAATATATCCGGGGGTGGCTGGTGATTGGAGGGGAAGAAAATAGGGCAGTGCGTTCGGGCTCTACAGACACCAGGGAGGTAGAGGAGGACAGAGAATTGTGTGCAGCATGTGGACAGTAATGGCGCCCGAACACGGCCCCAGCAACAGGAAGGCAGGGGGAGCGGTGGCAGTGCATCATGACATATGGCTTGTATATATCACCTTTTAGATATTTTGGTTCCTGACACTTTTCTGTTGTTTGGTGGCCTGGAAATGGCTGCGCTTGTTTATACATGGACAAGTACTTCTCCTACTTTCTTAGCTGGCTGTACACGGCTGGATTTGCATTGCTGTATCCGGGGCCAGGGTTTGCCCCCGAGTTCCGCAGCAAATACCGTCCATAGCATGCTATGAAAAAGCGCTTTTTCCTGCACACCAGCGGAAATCAATAAGTTGTCCGACCCGCGTCTCTTCTGTAATTGACATTGTAGAAAAGTTGCGGGACCAGCGTCATTGCCTGGCGGTGGCGTGGGAAAATCTGTACTGTGCATGCCGCACGGCTCGCTGGACGGACCATCTGCAGTACAGAAGGCGGCCTGCACACGTGAAAAAATGACATGTACTCGCGAGCTCACCGGCCAGGCACAGGGTCGGATTCCGGTGCAGGATCCCTCATCTGAAATCCGACCAGGTCGTGTGCAGCCGGCCTTACTGTCAAGTGCACAGGTTCATGTCTGAATTCTGGAATTTGCCTCCTTGTACCATCAGACATTCCTCCACATTCTTCACCTCCGAGAGTTCTTTGAGAACGTTTGCATTCCTGGAACATCTCCGACCCGCCCTCAGTCTCAAACTCTGCAGCTCGTAAAACCTTTACAGTCTTACATTCACAAAGGACACTTAAGTTTGCAAGTGGGTGATCATGTGATCTCCCCCCCCCCCATGCATTCTCATAGAATGTTTTGTTGTCTCCAGAGACATCTTTTTCCACGGTTCTTCCTCTTTAAGGTTGCCATAGATACCACATTAGTTGAGGCTGTGGAACACAGGTTGAAGCAATAAACTGGGTTTCCAGTAATGACCCAATCACTAACGCCCCGTATTGACATTGTCGGGAGGCCTATCTCTGGGACTGGGTGGCATCTCTTAGAAGGCTGTGGGCCTTTTCAAATGATTTTCTATTAGAAAGATCTCCCCAAAATAAACTGATGACGTTCGGTCTCAGCGCTGGGACCCCCAACCGGGCACCAGTATACTCTGACAGCAAGTGTTCACTTTCTATGCAGCGCCACCACAGGAGAATGCATGCATTACATGGTACCCAATGTAATCACTGAGTTCCCGTGTATTCATGGACTTCCTGCTCTCCAGACCTACAGATGCTTTTATGGCCCCTTTTCTCGTTATCATCTGTTATTCTCAGACTTTTTATGATGTGTTCATCAATGTGAAGAGTGATTCATGGAAATAAGAAGCATCAAGGAGAAGCCTCATGATTGTTAAGTCATAGAAGGTTATGGGCTACAGAAGTAAAAGGACACGGATGTGGCCTAACGAGAACCCCAGGCATTGGGGATGATATGCAAAACACAATTGTGGGTGGTGATGGTGCGTGGCGCGGGGCTCAGGGTGCGATACGGCAGACAGAGCTGCAAAAATACTCAACTTTTATTGTAGAACAAAGAACTGTAAATGAACAATAATAAGATATCAGAAAAGTGCAGCCATTATTAACATACCGGCACTCCATCCTAACCATGGCTAAGTCAACACCGACTGAGCCAATAACTCCAACAAAACATATCCAAAATGTATTAAATATACTCCATGCATCAAGAATCACACCAAAGAGATAAGAGTCACGGAAAACAACCGCAGGTGCAACATCTCTTCAGTCCTCTCTATTATATCTGGCTCCACCGTAAACAAGTAGACGTTCGACCGCAACAAACACTCCAATATCAGTAAAGAAAAGCAATCCAGCAAATTACAGATGACCAGCCCATGCATCCATGGCCTCATGCCCAACACGCGTTTCGCCTTGCTTTGAAGCAGGGTGGAACGCGTGTTGGGCCAGCTAATCAGGAGTCGGGAGCGTTCCTTGACCAAAAGTTCCAGCAATCTTGCGATGGTCCAGGCATCTTCCCGGGGATGAAGGCTCAGCGCTGATCTATTCTTCTGCCGATCATAGCACCTAGGTGGGCAGCTCCTCTGGCTGTGCACCGCCATACTTAATTCCTCCGTAGCTCCAGACAGTCTTTAGCCCTCGGCTCTTGGGGTCTCAGTGTACTTTGGGCAGCTCTCTGATCATTGCCGCAGCTACTCCCTTGCTGTTCTCTGACTACAGTCCGTCTGCTCAGCATTGTTCCTGCTGCTCTGCCGCTTGTGGCGCGGAATTATATCATTTTATAGGATGCTTGAAGTGCCGAGAAGACTCAGTGTCAGACTCCATGTGGGGCTTCAACATCAAGGGCAAGGACTTTTCGCACTGTGTCCTGGTGCACGGCCAATGTATTTCCTCTCTATTCCCCTTGCCTGGTCTGATTGGGGGGAGTTGAAGCACAACTGGGAGCCGCCGCAATTTATAAGGAGGGGGAGTGGGACACCTCTTACCCCCTGGATGTTCACGGATGCATCTATCTTTAGCTTGACTCTTACACACAATGATATCGTTCAAGGAAATGGCTTAAACGAGTGAAAATTAACAATAACTTGTGTAACCACAGCCAACGGTGAGTGATATAATTGTTGGCTTGTCATTCATCGTTCAGTTCATGTAAGCATGAAGATCATCATTGGCTCGTTCGCTAATCGTCATTCAGCCGTTCTCATTCACTGGTGCAGCGACTGAATGATCCTGTTTAAAAAATAATAAAGAATTAGTCTTTATGTCAAAACTGACGGCCGGAGCGAACAGGCAAACGGTGACATCATTACCCGGGCAAACGGTGACATCATTACCCGGGCAAACGGTGACATCATTACCCGGGCAAACGGTGACATCATTACCCGGGCAAACGGTGACATCATTACCCGGGCAAACGGTGACATCATTACCCGGGCAAACTGTGACATCATTACCCGGGCAAACGGTGACATCATTACCCGGGCAAACGATTCTAATCGCCATGTGGAAAAGCCCCCTTAGGGCTTGTTCAGACGAGCGCTGTGCGCACGCAGTATAGCCGCGGGAAAAGATCGCGGCTATACTTCCCTAAAGATCGCATGAACGGGTTAGGCCTCTCTCATTCGGGCTACAAGATCATCGCTACAGACTCATGTATGTGAGGCTCAGGGTCTCCAATGGGTTCTTTTAGGCTACTAAACATCTCATGTGAAAGAACCCATTGGAAACCCCGGGCCTCACATATATGCGATTTGTAGCGATGATTTTGTAGCCCGTGGGATATAGGTCTTAATTCGAGCCACTTGAAGTAGCCCGTTCACACGATCCGAGGTGCGTGGTGCGTGTAATCCAGCTCCCATAGGAGTCTATGGAAAGCATGCACCAAAGATAGGTCAGGTCCTATTTTGCTTAGATGTGACCTACAGTCGCATGTCCTATCTTTGTTAGGTGCGCGAACCCTTTACATTGAAAACGGGGTACATGCATTGGGTGTCCCTCAAGGCCCCATCTACTGGTCCCTGTTGTTGACTGAACTGCTTACGAGGGTACATGCACTTTTTAGCACCTATGACATGCCTTGTTCTTATCGAGAGACTCCCTTGACCACTAGAATGAAAGGGATGTGACATTTGGGCAAGTGTCATGCCCCTTTGGCTCCATTCTGTGACATTTGTGTCCCTTTGGTTTCAAAGACTGCTCTGTCAGTGGCCACAGGAGAACAGCCCTCGTGGTTCATATGGGTTAGCAATAGGGGAAGCAGATCTTAAAGAACCAGTCTGATGGTCCCCCAGTGGGCTAGTGTTACCTCGGTTAGTTATTTCTTTCTGTCTGACTCTTCCTCAGATGGTGATGTAATTTCGGTTCTCACTAGTTCAGACCTGCTTGGTGTTATGGATTCATTTTCTAGTCAAATTCTCAGTTTATGTGATGCTGTTACATGATCCCTACCACAGAAACTGCCTACAGGGTTACACAAACAGTCCTATTACAGCTACTGATAATGATCACACAGCTCCTGTCATACAGGTATAATAGAGGAGATACTCATACTCATGGTCTATAGCTTATATAAGTGAATACAGAAGGTAATGATAATTAAACCGTCTCCACAGCAGGCAGAATGGTATAAATGTAGCTAATGTTGTGCTGATGTATCATGGGATAGACGTGAGAGCAAAAAATCTCTGCTTCAAGATGGTGCTTGAAAAGCATCAGACAGGGGGCTGCACTGCAGGGATGTGGCTACAATACACAGAGGAGACCTCCAGAGTGTGACCGGCAATCAGGTGTGTGTGTGTGTGGGGGGGGGGGGGGCAGGCATGGAATAATGTGATTTGTCTGGAGTGGCCCTCTAAATATCTCATTGCCATATGTCCAGTTTTGGAAATCCCAACCTATCAGTACATTGCTGGGCGAAGTTGGGGCTTTTTCCTTTAGAAAATAAATGGGCGACAACTAAGCACATAGATTGTGTCCACTGGAGCCGATCTTTACTATTGGCTTTTGTAAGGCCCAACCTGTGGTACATTACTGGACCGACTCTTTATATGAGCCAAGTGGTACAGGTACAAGTCCGGCTAGTCACCAATATCAGTTAGTTTAGTTAGGGGGGGTGTACTTTGAGCAGTGGCAGGGCACCGCCATGGGGTCCAATGTCTCGCCCACTTATGCAAACATATATATGCGCCATTTTGAAGAAACGTCTGTTTATACCTCTGAGTATTGGTCTAATGTGGTTGTATGGTTCCGTTATATAGACGACATTTCCGTTCTATGGAGAGGCTCCCGCGATGATTTGATTACATTTCAGGATTCTTTAAACTCCCACTATGAAGAACTTCAATTTACATTGAACTCATCCTCAGAATGTATCCAATTTCTTGATACACTGATCATTTTTGACGGTGAGAAACTGAATGTCGATCTATTTACAAAACCTACTGATAGGCACAGTATCCTCCATTACGACAGTCACCATCCGATGAACACCCTGAACTCTCTCCCATGGAGTCAACTCCTACGAGAATCACTGAGGACTCCTTTGTTGATACCAGACTAGAACAAATGGCCCAAAAGTTCCTTCAGAGGGGTAATCCACTGCCTTTAGTGGGGGAGGCAGTGGAAGGGGTCCGTATTCTTGACCGTGACATATTACTAACCCCTAAAACTAAGCCTGTTAGGGCAAAGAGGATGCCGTTCATTTCCACGTATGGTCGATACAGCGGTGAAGTTTCCTCCATCATAAATAGACATTGGTCTCTACTCACTAGGGGCTTGAGTGGTTACCAGAATTTACAGAGAGACCTCTGATGGCCTACAGGAGGCCCCCTAACATACGGGACAAGCTGGTTAAGTCATCTTTACCCATTGAAAGGCAAACACAACAACTCTTGGCCACATTAAAGCAAGAGAATTACCCCGGCTTGAATTGTGCTTGTTGCGGAAACCTAAAGGTGATTGCTTCTACCAGCCTTATACAGGGAAGAAGTAAAACATCCGCAAACGACACACTTGGACCTCCTCGTATTTCGTTACCTGGTAACCTGCCTGTGTGGGCTAGGCTACGTAGGGGAGACAACAATGGAGGCACGAAGTGCCTGGATTTACCTAATCCCAAACATTTCCATGAAACACAGCATCGGCCAATTTAGATTTAGGATTATCGATGACCTTCCCCCATTGACCCGAGGAGGGGGTGGGGAGTCTCCGCTGGATACATACCCTCAATACGATGCATCCACTTGGCTTGAGTATGGAGTATAATCTAATAGCACCTATGTAACCTCTTCTCTTCGTTCTCTTTGATCGCCTTTTCTTGAGTATTTTACCTTTTTATTACCTCCTTTGTCCTTTGCTTCCCCTTCGGTCCGGCTCTTGTCTCTCCTCCGCTTCCTTCATGCCACTAGCGTTGTTCAGGCGTACGATTCACACCACTGAAGTTCTGCTGGTGGTTTCCTGTCTATTTGTTCAGCAACGTTCAGGATCTTTTTGTCTTTTGGCCGTTTTCTATATATAACAATAAGGTTTATTCTTTTCTATGTATTGCTGGATTTTCCTATTCTTCTATGTGATGCTCGGACACCATTATAGATCTGTCAGTTTTATTGTTCATTATTTCCATTTTTTGTCCTGTTTTTGACAGATCTTTAATCGTCTCACATTGTATGCGGCGCTCCCGTGTCTTGCCTCCTGGCCACATCATTACGCGATACGCGCATGCGCTGTTACACGATGAGACGACGGACACCAAAGTGGTGGCATGGAGCGGACGTACGAGCAGGGGACTGCACCATATGTTTTTATGCTATGTGAGCTTTATCAGGTGATGGTGATGTTGTTTCATTGTTGGGGGGGCGGTCATTTTCTGTTCATTTGTGTCTTCTTTGTTATATAGAGATCGCTGTAATGCCATGTTAGAGGCTTGAAAAAGACTTCCTATAGTCAAAACGTTGCCTGTATTTTTATGATGGGGCAATAAAAGCTGATTTTACTATAAATCCACCATTGATGCTGCCACTGTATTTGACTCTCTGGATGACATTGGGGTCTGGAGGTCCATGGTCCCAGGTGTACCTCTGCATAACACGCGCATACTTTGGAGTGCTGCGGGACTCTTCCTGGTGTATATGGGGGGTCACAGTCAGATTCTTGTCTGGAGAACAATAACAAGACCCTCGTGCATGGGACCATCCCTCTTCTCACTGGTATGGCTGACTGCGGGGGGGCTGGAGGCTCAACAAGTCAGTCTCTAGAGCGTAACTAGCTCCTAAGTGGGTTTCAGCTCTGCGCCGAGCTTTCTATAATCAGTATTTGTAGTCGCTCCACCTCTTTCAACACGCTTAATTTTAGCGGCCCACTATTTCTCCCCTCACTCTGCACCGATTCTTCCCCTTTTGCCATCTTACTATTTCTGACCCCTCCTCCAGGCACGCATGCGCCCCTATCTTTCTCGCAGCTTCCTATTCGCTCACTGTGTCCTCCCGCCTTCCCCAGCTGGAGGAACTAAACAAACCTTTTCTTAATAGCACCAGATACACAGTGTGCTAGAAAACAAGTAACTAAATAACAAGCGTGGCAGATACAGTAACCACCCCTTAACCGGCGCAGGCTAATAGAAGGGTCCTAATCCTACAACATCCGTATACTCTAACAGGAAGTACGGAAAGAGGTTGTCGTGATGAGAGGTTAAGCTTTTTGCTCTTCTCTATCTGCTGTATTAAATACATTTGCCTTGAGCTTTCTGCTATATTGTTTACATTCTTCTCTAATTATTTCCCCAAATTCGGCTGCGTCTTATATTTGGACACAATGTCAGGATGATGATGTTCTCCAAGGCTGCGCATTGTTACATCATATTTCCTGAATGCTACATTCAGAAAGGGTCATGGAAGTTTTTTTTTGAACTAGTGATCCATTTCTCTGACCTGACTTGTTTATTACACCCTTCATTAGTTTTGTAGCCCTGCTCCGAGTTGCATCGGCATGGAGGCCTCCTGCTCTCCTCCTCGTGGCCCCCTCTGCCCTCGAGCCACATCATTGTGACACTGTTTACTCGTCTTTTCTGGTTGTGTCAACTCATCCTGTAAATATGACACAGCTGAAACTTTTTCCATGAAGAATAAACTTCTGCGTATTTGCTGTCCGTCACCTTTAATCCATTAAAGTGAACTGCAGGGAATTGCATAACCAAACCAGTTTCACATGCCCATCTAAGTACATGACCGCTGCAGTGGGTACTAAGAGCAATGATTGGCCGCAGCGGGCACAGGTGACCAGATGTGCCGATTTCAGCGGGACAGTCCCGCTTTCCCCAGGGTCCTAAGCGGGAAGGCCATTTGTCCTGCTTTCGGGACACCTGTCCCACTTTGGTCCTGCTTTTCCAGACACTGGGTCACCATGAAGGTGATTACCAGTCGGGGGGCGCGACTTCCAGGCTGGTAATCAGTCAGCGGCGCTGTAGCAGGATGACAGCAATGTAGCACACCCTGACAGCAATGTTTGCATCTGGGATCATCCATCCCTGACCCTCTCCTCCTTGGTTCTGCAGGAGAGGAGGCGTCCAGGCGCACACACTTCCACCAGCAAAACGCTGCACAAAGGAGCAGTGGTGCTCTGAAGACCAGGAGAAAGGGTGAGTATGTCGGTTTCAGGGAGGGCTCAATTACTACTGGGGCTATTGTGGGGTCACTGTTACTACTGAGGTCGATAAAAGGGACACTATTAGTAATAGTGTCCCCTATATCAGCCCCAGTAGTAATAGTATTGCTATTGAGGCCACTGTGGGGGTCACTATTACTTCTGGAGCTGATATAAGGCCCACTATTACTACTAGGGCTCATATAGGGGTCACTATGACTACAGAGGCCAATATAAGGGACAATACTACTACTAGGGCTAATATAGGGATCACTATTACTGCTGGGGCCGATACAGGGGACACTATTACTGCTGAGGGCACTATGGGGATCACTATTACTACTGGGGCCGATACAGGGGACACTATTACTGCTGAGGGCACTATGGGGGACACTATTACTGCTGAGGGCACTATGGGGGACACTATTACTGCTGAGGGCACTATGGGGATCACTATTACTACTGGGGCCGATACAGGGGACACTATTACTACTAGGGCTCATATAGGGGTTACTATGACTACTGAGGCCAATATAAGGGACAATATTACTACTAGGGCTAATATAGGGATCACAATTACTACTGAGGCCACTGTGGGGGTCACTATTACTACTGAGGGCACTATGGGAGTCACTATTACTACTGAGGCCACTGTGGGGGCCACTACTGAGGGCACTATGGGGGTCACTATTACTACTGAGGCCACTGTGGGGGCCACTATTACTACTGAGGGCACTATGGGGGTCACTATTACTACTGAGGCCACTGTGGGGGCCACTATTACCACTGAGGGCACTATGCATGTGGCAGCATACCTCAAGCTTTTTACACATAGTGGAATGATGTGGAATGTCCGCAGCAGAAATTTCCACATGTTTTTTGGATGCAGAAATGCTGCGAAATTTGCTCTCTGACTTTTTTAAAGGACCCAGTACTTTTTATAACAACGGAGATAAAATCATATGCTGTGATAAGCCCCGCCCCTGACCACACCCCTTTGTCCCGCTTTGACTTAGGAAAAATATGGTCACCTTAGTTAAAGTGGCCCTACTTGCATTGGTCCTAAAATGACAGCAAGAACCAGTAGGACCCTATAGAGATGTGAGCTACCTTCTCTTAAAGGGGTTATCTAAAGATTATCCCCTATCCACAGGATAACTTTATGATTGGTGGGGGTCTCACCGCTGACACTCCCACTGATCCTGAGAACGGGGGTCCGTGCGTCCCTCCTCTCATCACTGTGCAGATGCTTCTCCCCCCACAGTGACATCACACTGCATACAGTGCTGGCTGCGCAGCCGCTCCATTCAATGGGGCTGACGGAAACTGCCGAGCGCTTTGTACTCGACTATCTCCAGCAGCACCGCACACGCCCAACCGCCGCGCCATTCAATCTCCTCCTCTCTGTAGGGTGTACAGTAGGCCGCAGTGGGGACACGGGACCCCCATTCTCTGGATAGAGGATAACTTTAATAACCCCTCGTAGTAAATCTCCATGAAATCCAGCAGGTGGGTTTAGTGCAGTTTTTTTCCGAGCCGAAGAATTCCAGGACGGATACGGTTTATTGTGCATTTAATATGATCTGAGATACAGAGTCCTGATCCGTCATCTCAGAAAACAGATTGCTTCCGGCTGCGCAGCCAATGCAGGCAGACTTTACGCGTACTGTCTCTTTAAGGTTGTGCGCAGCTCGCAGATCTCCGTCTCTGGTGGTATAAATCTGTATACGTTCTGATCGTGAACCCTCCATAATAACACACGATGATATAGTAGCGGAGGTGTTTATAAGCAGCTTTGCTGTACTGTATACCTTGCAGGGCCATGGGGTGGGGGGGAGATTTGTGAGCCTGCGTTCAGAGATAAGAACTGACGTCAACTCACCTGACACCCAGCCAAGAACTTTGTACGACAAAGAAAGGAGGGGCCACGGGGCCGCGGGCTGCAAGGAGGAGAGGGAATGGGTGAGAAGTCATATACAGAGCGCTGAGATATGATGGCGGGGTGCAGGGAGCGAACCCCAAATCACAAGGGGGAGAGGGAATGGGTGAGAAGTCATATACAGAGCGCTGAGATATGATGGCGGGGTGCAGGGAGCGAACCCCAAATCACAAGGAGGAGAGGGAATGGGTGAGAAGTCATATACAGAGCGCTGAGATATGATGGCGGGGTGCAGGGAGCGAACCCCAAATCACAAGGGGGAGAGGGAATGGGTGAGAAGTCATGTACAGAGCACAGAGATATGATGGCGGGGTGCAGGGAGCGAACCCCAAATCACAAGGAGGAGAGGGAATGGGTGAGGAGTCATATACAGAGCGCTGAGATATGATGGCGGGGTGCAGGGAGCGAACCCCAAATCACAAGGAGGAGAGGGAATGGGTGAGAAGTCATATACAGAGCGCTGAGATATGATGGCGGGGTGCAGGGAGCGAACCCCAAATCACAAGGGGGAGAGGGAATGGGTGAGAAGTCATATACAGAGCGCTGAGATATGATGGCGGGGTGCAGGGAGCGAACCCCAAATCACAACGGGGAGAGGGAATGGGTGAGGAGTCATATACAGAGCACTGAGATATGATGGCGGGGTGCAGGGAGCGAACCCCAAATCACAAGGAGGAGAGGGAATGGGTGAGAAGTCATATACAGAGCGCTGAGATATGATGGCGGGGTGCAGGGAGCGAACCCCAAATCACAAGGGGGAGAGGGAATGGGTGAGAAGTCATATACAGAGCGCTGAGCGGGGTGCAGGGAGCGAACCCCAAATCACAAGGAGGAGAGGGAATGGGTGAGAAGTCATATACAGAGCGCTGAGATATGATGGCGGGGTACAGGGAGCGAACCCCAAATCACAAGGAGGAGAGGGAATGGGTGAGAAGTCATATACAGAGCGCTGAGATATGATGGCGGGGTGCAGGGAGCGAACCCCAAATCACAAGGAGGAGAGGGAATGGGTGAGAAGTCATATACAGAGCGCTGAGATATGATGGCGGGGTGCAGGGAGCGAACCCCAAATCACAAGGAGGAGAGGGAATGGGTGAGAAGTCATGTACAGAGCGCTGAGATATGATGGCGGGGTGCATGGAGCGAACCCCAAATCACAAGGAGGAGAGGGAATGGGTGAGAAGTCATATACAGAGCACTGAGATATGATGGCGGGGTGCAGGGAGCGAACCCCAAATCACAAGGAGGAGAGGGAATGGGTGAGGAGTCATATACAGAGCGCTGAGATATGATGGCGGGGTGCAGGGAGCGAACCCCAAATCACAAGAAGGAGAGGGAATGGGTGAGAAGTCATATACAGAGCGCTGAGATATGATGGCGGGGTGCAGGGAGCGAACCCCAAATCACAAGGAGGAGAGGGAATGGGTGAGGAGTCATATACAGAGCGCTGAGATATGATGGCGGGGTGCAGGGAGCGAACCCCAAATCACAAGGAGGAGAGGGAATGGGTGAGAAGTCATATACAGAGCGCTGAGATATGATGGCGGGGTGCAGGGAGCGAACCCCAAATCACAAGGAGGAGAGGGAATGGGTGAGGAGTCATATACAGAGCACTGAGATATGATGGCGGGGTGCATGGAGCGAACCCCAAATCACAAGGAGGAGAGGGAATGGGTGAAGAGTCATATACAGAGCGCTGAGATATGATGGCGGGGTGCAGGGAGCGAACCCCAAATCACAAGGAGGAGAGGGAATGGGTGAGGAGTCATATACAGAGCGCTGAGATATGATGGCGGGGTGCAGGGAGCGAACCCCAAATCACAAGGAGGAGAAGGAATGGGTGAGAAGTCATATACAGAGCGCTGAGATATGATGGCGGGGTGCAGGGAGCGAACCCCAAATCACAAGGGGGAGAGGGAATGGGTGAGAAGTCATATACAGAGCGCTGAGATATGATGGCGGGGTACAGGGAGCGAACCCCAAATCACAAGGGGGAGAGGGAATGGGTGAGAAGTCATGTACAGAGCACTGAGATATGATGGCGGGGTGCAGGGAGCGAACCCCAAATCACAAGGAGGAGAGGGAATGGGTGAGAAGTCATATACAGAGCGCTGAGATATGATGGCGGGGTGCAGGGAGCGAACCCCAAATCACAAGGAGGAGAGGGAATGGGTGAGAAGTCATATACAGAGCGCTGAGATATGATGGCGGGGTGCAGGGAGCGAACCCCAAATCACAAGGAGGAGAGGGAATGGGTGAGAAGTCATGTACAGAGCGCTGAGATATGATGGCGGGGTGCATGGAGCGAACCCCAAATCACAAGGAGGAGAGGGAATGGGTGAGGAGTCATATACAGAGCGCTGAGAAATGATGGCGGGGTGCAGGGAGCGAACCCCAAATCATAAGAAGGAGAGGGAATGGGTGAGAAGTCATATACAGAGCGCTGAGATATGATGGCGGGGTGCAGGGAGCGAACCCCAAATCACAAGGAGGAGAGGGAATGGGTGAGAAGTCATATACAGAGCGCTGAGATATGATGGCGGGGTGCAGGGAGCGAACCCCAAATCACAAGGGGGAGAGGGAATGGGTGAGAAGTCATGTACAGAGCACAGAGATATGATGGCGGGGTGCAGGGAGCGAACCCCAAATCACAAGGAGGAGAGGGAATGGGTGAGGAGTCATATACAGAGCGCTGAGATATGATGGCGGGGTGCAGGGAGCGAACCCCAAATCACAAGGAGGAGAGGGAATGGGTGAGAAGTCATATACAGAGCGCTGAGATATGATGGCGGGGTGCAGGGAGCGAACCCCAAATCACAAGGGGGAGAGGGAATGGGTGAGAAGTCATATACAGAGCGCTGAGATATGATGGCGGGGTGCAGGGAGCGAACCCCAAATCACAACGGGGAGAGGGAATGGGTGAGGAGTCATATACAGAGCACTGAGATATGATGGCGGGGTGCAGGGAGCGAACCCCAAATCACAAGGAGGAGAGGGAATGGGTGAGAAGTCATATACAGAGCGCTGAGATATGATGGCGGGGTGCAGGGAGCGAACCCCAAATCACAAGGGGGAGAGGGAATGGGTGAGAAGTCATATACAGAGCACTGAGCGGGGTGCAGGGAGCGAACCCCAAATCACAAGGAGGAGAGGGAATGGGTGAGAAGTCATATACAGAGCGCTGAGATATGATGGCGGGGTACAGGGAGCGAACCCCAAATCACAAGGAGGAGAGGGAATGGGTGAGAAGTCATATACAGAGCGCTGAGATATGATGGCGGGGTGCAGGGAGCGAACCCCAAATCACAAGGAGGAGAGGGAATGGGTGAGAAGTCATATACAGAGCGCTGAGATATGATGGCGGGGTGCAGGGAGCGAACCCCAAATCACAAGGAGGAGAGGGAATGGGTGAGAAGTCATGTACAGAGCGCTGAGATATGATGGCGGGGTGCATGGAGCGAACCCCAAATCACAAGGAGGAGAGGGAATGGGTGAGAAGTCATATACAGAGCACTGAGATATGATGGCGGGGTGCAGGGAGCGAACCCCAAATCACAAGGAGGAGAGGGAATGGGTGAGGAGTCATATACAGAGCGCTGAGATATGATGGCGGGGTGCAGGGAGCGAACCCCAAATCACAAGAAGGAGAGGGAATGGGTGAGAAGTCATATACAGAGCGCTGAGATATGATGGCGGGGTGCAGGGAGCGAACCCCAAATCACAAGGAGGAGAGGGAATGGGTGAGGAGTCATATACAGAGCGCTGAGATATGATGGCGGGGTGCAGGGAGCGAACCCCAAATCACAAGGAGGAGAGGGAATGGGTGAGAAGTCATATACAGAGCGCTGAGATATGATGGCGGGGTGCAGGGAGCGAACCCCAAATCACAAGGAGGAGAGGGAATGGGTGAGGAGTCATATACAGAGCACTGAGATATGATGGCGGGGTGCATGGAGCGAACCCCAAATCACAAGGAGGAGAGGGAATGGGTGAAGAGTCATATACAGAGCGCTGAGATATGATGGCGGGGTGCAGGGAGCGAACCCCAAATCACAAGGAGGAGAGGGAATGGGTGAGGAGTCATATACAGAGCGCTGAGATATGATGGCGGGGTGCAGGGAGCGAACCCCAAATTACAAGGAGGAGAGGGAATGGGTGAGAAGTCATATACAGAGCGCTGAGATATGATGGCGGGGTGCAGGGAGCGAACCCCAAATCACAAGGGGGAGAGGGAATGGGTGAGAAGTCATATACAGAGCGCTGAGATATGATGGCGGGGTGCAGGGAGCGAACCTCAAATCACAACGGGGAGAGGGAATGGGTGAGGAGTCATATACAGAGCACTGAGATATGATGGCGGGGTGCAGGGAGCGAACCCCAAATCACAAGGAGGAGAGGGAATGGGTGAGAAGTCATATACAGAGCGCTGAGATATGATGGCGGGGTGCAGGGAGCGAACCCCAAATCACAAGGGGGAGAGGGAATGGGTGAGAAGTCATATACAGAGCGCTGAGCGGGGTGCAGGGAGCGAACCCCAAATCACAAGGAGGAGAGGGAATGGGTGAGAAGTCATATACAGAGCGCTGAGATATGATGGCGGGGTACAGGGAGCGAACCCCAAATCACAAGGAGGAGAGGGAATGGGTGAGAAGTCATATACAGAGCGCTGAGATATGATGGCGGGGTGCAGGGAGCGAACCCCAAATCACAAGGAGGAGAGGGAATGGGTGAGAAGTCATATACAGAGCGCTGAGATATGATGGCGGGGTGCAGGGAGCGAACCCCAAATCACAAGGAGGAGAGGGAATGGGTGAGAAGTCATGTACAGAGCGCTGAGATATGATGGCGGGGTGCATGGAGCGAACCCCAAATCACAAGGAGGAGAGGGAATGGGTGAGAAGTCATATACAGAGCACTGAGATATGATGGCGGGGTGCAGGGAGCGAACCCCAAATCACAAGGAGGAGAGGGAATGGGTGAGGAGTCATATACAGAGCGCTGAGATATGATGGCGGGGTGCAGGGAGCGAACCCCAAATCACAAGAAGGAGAGGGAATGGGTGAGAAGTCATATACAGAGCGCTGAGATATGATGGTGGGGTGCAGGGAGCGAACCCCAAATCACAAGGAGGAGAGGGAATGGGTGAGGAGTCATATACAGAGCGCTGAGATATGATGGCGGGGTGCAGGGAGCGAACCCCAAATCACAAGGAGGAGAGGGAATGGGTGAGAAGTCATATACAGAGCGCTGAGATATGATGGCGGGGTGCAGGGAGCGAACCCCAAATCACAAGGAGGAGAGGGAATGGGTGAGGAGTCATATACAGAGCACTGAGATATGATGGCGGGGTGCATGGAGCGAACCCCAAATCACAAGGAGGAGAGGGAATGGGTGAAGAGTCATATACAGAGCGCTGAGATATGATGGCGGGGTGCAGGGAGCGAACCCCAAATCACAAGGAGGAGAGGGAATGGGTGAGGAGTCATATACAGAGCGCTGAGATATGATGGCGGGGTGCAGGGAGCGAACCCCAAATCACAAGGAGGAGAAGGAATGGGTGAGAAGTCATATACAGAGCGCTGAGATATGATGGCGGGGTGCAGGGAGCGAACCCCAAATCACAAGGGGGAGAGGGAATGGGTGAGAAGTCATATACAGAGCGCTGAGATATGATGGCGGGGTACAGGGAGCGAACCCCAAATCACAAGGGGGAGAGGGAATGGGTGAGAAGTCATGTACAGAGCACTGAGATATGATGGCGGGGTGCAGGGAGCGAACCCCAAATCACAAGGAGGAGAGGGAATGGGTGAGAAGTCATATACAGAGCGCTGAGATATGATGGCGGGGTGCAGGGAGCGAACCCCAAATCACAAGGAGGAGAGGGAATGGGTGAGAAGTCATATACAGAGCGCTGAGATATGATGGCGGGGTGCAGGGAGCGAACCCCAAATCACAAGGAGGAGAGGGAATGGGTGAGAAGTCATGTACAGAGCGCTGAGATATGATGGCGGGGTGCATGGAGCGAACCCCAAATCACAAGGAGGAGAGGGAATGGGTGAGGAGTCATATACAGAGCGCTGAGATATGATGGCGGGGTGCAGGGAGCGAACCCCAAATCACAAGAAGGAGAGGGAATGGGTGAGAAGTCATATACAGAGCGCTGAGATATGATGGCGGGGTGCAGGGAGCGAACCCCAAATCACAAGGAGGAGAGGGAATGGGTGAGAAGTCATATACAGAGCGCTGAGATATGATGGCGGGGTGCAGGGAGCGAACCCCAAATCACAAGGGGGAGAGGGAATGGGTGAGGAGTCATGTACAGAGCGCTGAGATATGATGGCGGGGTGCAGGGAGTGAACCCCAAATCACAAGGGGGAGAGGGAATGGGTGAGAAGTCATATACAGAGCGCTGAGATATGATGGCGGGGTGCAGGGAGCGAACCCCAAATCACAAGGAGGAGAGGGAATGGGTGAGGAGTCATATACAGAGCACTGAGCGGGGTGCAGGGAGCGAACCCCAAATCACAAGGAGGAGAGGGAATGGGTGAGGAATCATATACAGAGCGCTGAGATATGATGGCGGGGTGCAGGGAGCGAACCCCAAATCACAAGGAGGTCTTATGTCTCAGTCTGTATGTACTAAGAAAGTGCTCTGTTCTGTAATCTGGGGGGTTCCAGGCCAGATTAGGCAAGAGTTGGCAAGGCACGTGTCTTGGTTGGTGGGTGTTGATGGAAGGGGGTGCCAATAAGCCACTTTGCCTTCGCCAGGGTATTCAGATAACGCACAGTACGCAATTCGTAGGATCTGAAGGAAAATTCGACCGTACATGCCTTTCAGTGCCCGTGTTTTACCGCAGATCATCCGTCCAGACGGCGATCGCGGAATCTGCCATTCAAATCCGGTCGTATGAAACCGGTCTTAAGCCAGACTCACAAGCCCAGTTCAGATTTCGCACGCCGCAGGCCTACTGTGGATTCCGGCTGTGGGCCCGGCTGGTGACCCTGCGTAGGCAAATAACTGTACGGCGTATGACCGCGGAGGCACGTAGGTGGTCATGCGCAGTACAGGTTTTTTTGTCTATATTTCCCGTGCTCTCGCATGGCGATGACGCGGGTATCCGCAGCCCATATGCGATGATAATTGTGTGTGGGCTGCGGGACGCATGCGTCCAATGACATCAATGGAGGCCGGCCACGCAGGATCGGCGGTGGAATAGAGCATGCTGCAATATTTCCTCCACTCTTACCCATGAGTGTGAAGGAAAATTTGAAGCTACCCATCTCTCATGCCCGTGTTTTACTGTGGATCATCTGTGCAGATGGTGATTGTGGAATACGCAGTTCAAATCCGGTTGTGTGAGACCAGCCTAAGGGCTTATTCACACGTCCGTATATCGGTTGGGTTTTCACGCCCGGCCAATATACGGTGTCCCTTTCTGCAGGGGGAGGAGGCGGGCCGGGCTGGGAGCAGTGCACTGAGCTCCTGCCCCCTGTCCGGCCCGTGCCACTGTTTACAATAGGAGGGGCGGGGTGGGGCGGAGCTAAGTTCCGCCCCATCCCACCCAATTGCAAATAGTTGCAAAGGGCAGAGAGGGGGTAGGAGCTCATTCACTGCTTCCGGCCCAGCCCGCCTCCTCCCCCTGCAGGTTTCATCACCAACACAGAAGGGGGTTCTTTACTGTAAGAGCAGTGAGACTGTGGAACTCTCTGCCTGAGGACGTGGTGATGGCAGGATCCATAGAGGAGTTTAAGAGGGACTAGACGTCTATCTAGAGTGAAAGGATATTACAGGATATAGACATTAGGTGACCAGAGGGATGTTAATCCGGGTATACAGACAGGTAGGAACTATCAGAGGTTGAACCAGGGAACAGTCTGATTGCCATTAGGGAGTCGGGAAGGAATTTTCCCCCAAAAGGGCTATTGGCTTCTGCTCTTGGGGGTTTTTTTTGCCTTCCTCTGGATCAACAAAACAGGAGGCTAGACAGGCTGGACTAGATGGACATTGTCTTCATTTGGCCTTACGAACTATGTTATTTTGTACCATTGTAGCATAGATGTGGTGTATGGGCCACCCTTGTAGGTGGAGCCTGTGGTTAAAGAGACCCTCCGCTCCTGGGCAAACCAAGATGGCCACCCTGTAACCACCTTATATACACTGTATCTTAGTGGTGCATTGGTAGTCAAATACACTGAAACACTGGTGTGATTGTTCAGGGCTCCTCATGTGCAGCACTACCAATGCACAGTGTGCTTCAAGTAGTCAGAGAAGCCGTGCCGCCATCTTGGTTTACTCAGATTGATCTACGCACCCACACAAACTCTTTTGGACACTGCCCAAGTATTGTAGCACTTGGCTGGCAAGACTCTATAAGAAACAATTACAATGTTTTTTAATGGAGTTCCCCTTTAAGTTGACCTTTAATTAGAGCTATGTGTTTAAAGGGATATGCCATTTTCATCAAATAAAGATTACATATTGAGTAACAAATAGAGTTATGCAACTTTCTAATATACTTTGGGTACAAATATCTCATAGTCTTCTCAGCTTGCCATCAGTGGTTGAGAACCTTCATTGTTTACTTCTAGAGGTCGAACATCTGCCCTTGTCATGTGATGAACGCACTGCGGGACATTCCTGAAACTGTCTAAAACAAGAAATGTCTATTACCCATAACAACCAATCACAGCGTAGCTTAGATTTCCCATAGTGCTTTTGAAAAATAAAAGCTGCTCTCTGATTGGTTACTATGGGCAACAAAGACACTTTTTGTTTTAAGGTGCCTTTATATGGAGCCGTTCAGATAGTTGCTATGAAAGATCACAATGCACAGGGATTGCGTGTGTAAATTACCCGTGTAAACAGACCCTCAGGCTGCCTGATTTTTGTAGGATGTGAAAGTACGAGGAAACGCAGAATTATGAAACCCATGCTTTTCAATGGCTTCCTTCCCACCTGCGATATTTTCTGTCCTGTGATATTGCAAGATTTGGAGATCGCCGCCTGCCCTATCTTTCTGCGTTTTTTTTCTCGCCCATGTTTCCCTATGGAGCCTCCGAATTATCGCATTGTAACGCACGAACTTGCATTGTTTGTGTGACGCGTTTTTAACATTAGAATCTCCTATTGTCGTCTATCATGTGAAAAAAAACGCAGCGATGCAGGATTATTGTCCGGGTAAAAAAGCATCGCGGGCGGCCAAACAGCGCATGGGCACATGGGCAATATGGCAGCAGTTTTCTTGCAGGGTTATCGCGCTCGCCGGTCTGAAGGAGCCCTCGCAGGCGGAAAAATCCAGAGAATAGAAGCCATTGATTCCAATGGATTCATTCTCATTTCTTTTTTTTGCACACACATTTCTCGCAGACGCAAACAAAATAGGACATGCCGCTTATTTACTGCAGATTTTGTCCTGGATTTTGGTGCAGATCTGCAGCAGATTTCATACATCATGGCAGATTTTGATGCAGAAATAATGAGTTTTTCATCAATCTGTTGTTGGGTCTGTTACAAGACACAACTCTGATAACAAGCCTTGTAGGATCCCATTCACTGACAGTAAGCAGAGATTTTGTGAAAAATGCTAACTGTCTTAGAAAATTTTACTATGAAAAAAATGTAATCAAAATCTACAAAATCTAAGAAAGGCTGAAATATAATTATTTGGGCCGAATTCACATGAACATATTTAGGTAACATATTATACATGAAACATTTGTGCCATATGTAGTGAATAGAAGCGTATTGATAGTCGTGTATTGATAGAAGCGTATTGATAGTCGTGTATTGATAGAAGCGTATTGATTGTCGGGTATTGATAGAAGCATATTGATAGTCGGGTATTGATAGTCGGGTATTGATAGAAGCATATTGATAGTCGGGTATTGATAGAAGCGTATTGATAGTCGGGTATTGATAGAAGCGTATTGATAGTCGTGTATTGATTGTCGGGTATTGATAGAAGCGTATTGATAGACTCTTATTCTGCACATACTTTTTTTGTCCAAAACACGTGCCGCGTTATTTTCCTGCATAGTTGCGCAGCGACAGAACACGTTGAACGTATCACACTAATCGCCCCGATGATTGGGCAGGCGGTTGTGGGGAGGGGGGGGGGGTTACACGTGCTAAAAGTACAATAAAACACGCACATGCTCGCACAAATATGCCACGCCCATTGCACAGATGAGCAGGTAAATGCGCTCACGCCCGTGTGACACCAGCCTCGGAGTCACATGCCAATCTGCAGACTCCGTCTCTCCTGAGCCATGGGGTCCAGTGAAATGGAAACCTGCAGTTTCACTCTTGTGTTTGTGTTTGGAAGGAGAAATAGGTCAGCGACTGAGTCAGCCAACGTGTAATCAGTCAGCTGAGCCTAATCATCTCCCTCTGCCTCCTGTGATGCCGCTTCTCACCACCGAGGTGCCGCTGCTTGGCATCGCTGCTCCTCCTATGTTTGCTTAATCCATAAAAGTACCCATCACATGTTTCTATGGCGATGCCAGATGCCCCCAGCTATTTATAAGATACCAAAGCCGCAGTCCTCGCCGCTCGCAGGGATTCTGGGAAGGAATGCATTCAGTTTCCGTTGCTAAATGAAAACAGGAAAATCTGCCACGAAAAAGAAGCTAAAAGTAGAAACATTTCTGGTTCCAGATCCGTCATCCTTGGTGAGCGCGCAGCAAGCCATCCCAGATTGCACTTATCTCTTTTTAGGGTATCTGACAGCACATATGTGACCCATTTGTCTCACATTACGATACGCAGAAAGTATTTGCTTTTTCCGTGACGCGACCCTCTAAAATATTCTGCTGCTTCTGAATCCCAAATGCCAAATCTGAGTAACGGATCGCAACGCAGGGCGGTATTGATTGTACGGGGATGAGTTTAAACCCCTATGAGTAGGGGGGATCGTGTCTTAGGCCAGGCGCACACAAGCGTAAGATTACCACGTATTACGCGTGCGATATACTGTGTGATAATCAATGTATTTGATTTGGCAATCAAATACATTGCGTCACACAGTGCCGGAATTGCGTAATGAAGAACACGGCGAGCTCTATTTTGCTAGAGAGCCCATTGTTCTCTTTGGGTGCATAATCAACACCGCCCATATGCAATTACATTGTATGTATGCGCCATTGTGAAGCAACAGCGTGGGAAATTTAAACAAAACAATAAAAAAAAGCAAGACTGTGCGTGACCGTGTCCGTGTGATACGCTGTCATGCGCAGTACAATTTCACTGCCATACGTGGCGGTAGGCCGGGTCATCGCTGGCGCCACCTCAATAAAACGTTCCATGACTCACGCAGTATTTTACGCATTAGGTCATGTGAGCCCGGCCTTATTAGCATGTCATGTGGCCTAAGCCATATTACAGAAGATGCTGACCATCGGAGGTGTCAGCCATAGTTTATGACAGGAACTGCATGCTTTAGGATATATGGGTTATGCCGCTGCACACAAGGCGTCCATCATGAAGCACAATGCATCAGATCTACAATGTTACAAGAAGTGTTGTCATTGGACAGTTGAGCGATGGAAGAACGTTCTATGGCGTGACTAATCACGCAATTCCTTCTTCAGATCAGATGGCCGTACCCGGGTGTGGAGGAGCCTGGGGAACACCTTGTATGATGTGTTGTGCCAACAGATAAGTACAGCGGAGGTTCCGTTATGGCCTGGGGATGTGTTACGTGGCATGGTACGGTCTGTTGGTTGTAGTGACAAGAACCATGACACGGAGGGGACCCTGACATTGTAGACAATAATGTACTACTGACAATGTGACAATACTCTGGGAATGGTCGGCCACACTTCCAACCAGACAACGCACCCTGTCACAGATCCAACGCTGTTCTATGTTGGTCTGAGGATATGGATGCTCCATGATTGGACCGGCTGCACCGATTACCTAAACGCTAATTGTTCCTTGTAAGAAGGCCCCAGCTTTTTGTATGGACTACAGATAGAGGGTTTTCAATGTAGATGAAAAGAATAATGCTCATGTCAAGAACATGTGTGGAGCAAATACCGAATGCTAAGGACTCTTTCACATGAGCGTATATCGGCCGTTGTTTTCAGGGCCGACCGATATATATACTATGATCTGATGCGTAAAAAAACACGTGAATGCGTGCACAAATCTATCATTTGTGCACCCATTCAGATGGCATGGGCCCGTTGCATATACGCCGTGGCCCCTTCCCGCCCCCTCACCAGTTCACCTCCTCTCTACTAGTCTCCGGATGTTTGCAATGGGAGGTCGTGGGGCGGGTCAGAGCTAAGCTCCCGCCCTCTCCCCGCCCCTTGTCCGCAGCCAGCAATGTGATGAGGCGGGACGGGATGGCGCTAAGCTCCACCCCATCCCACCCACTCCCATTGCAATTAGCTGGAGAGGGAGAGAAGGGGGAAGGAGTTCAGCAGTCTCACTGCTAAACTCCCTCACACTTCCCCTCTCCGGCCGCTGTCATTGGCTCCCATAGGAGTCAATACAGCGGCCAACGTATTTTGGCCGGAAAGATAGTTCCAGGACTACCTTTTCGGCCCGACGTAAAAGTGCCCGGCGCTATATTGGCCAGCTGGGCACTTTTACCCTGCGGGAATCCAATGCATCAGATTGTAGCATATATCGGATGGCCGTGAAAACGGCGACCGATATACACACGCGTGAAAGAGCCCTAAGGCAGAAATCGCCAAAATCTAATTGTAATGATGCAGTCTGAACACGAAACACCATAACTGGACTTGATCTGCGATAGTCGCCTTTCCCAAATACGAACAATGTTTCTCAGTAGTCTGACATCCGCAGGACTTTTAGTGCGACCAAATCATATAACAACTGAATACTCTAATGAGCAATAACACTAGTAAGTAACAAAAATGCAAAGATGACAGTGATATCATGTGATCGATAAGATGGAAAACAGATCATAACAGACTGACAATAGCTGACCCTAACTCTAGCTTCCCTAAAGTCTTCCCCTAATCTATTCCTAATACACACCCTAACATCACACATCACTGTCCGGAGTGTTCCTAAAGATATCCCTAATGTCACCCCTATCTGAAACACTGACCCTGAGAAACAATAAGAGAACATTAAGCTCTAGAGATAAGAAAACCAAAGTGAGCACACCTGACCTGAGAAGCAAGACATTACAGACAAAACACAAAAAGCAACAAACTACAATGCAAGGACTGGACCAGAAGTAACCACAGGACAGGAACAAAATTACACTGACAAGAAACAAATCTGGCCTAGGAACAAGATACTAGAAGCATGAAATAAATACTGGATTTGAACACACCTAGCTTACGTTATAACCAACAACATACTGCAGAAGCGAGGGATAAAGAGAGGCTCGCCAATCAGGAACTCTCCTCCAATAAGCCTGAGCTACAGCAGTATGATCAGCTGACCAACTCTAAGGCCGGTTGTCCCGCGGCAGATCTCCACCGCGGGAGCCGCCACCTGGGAGCAGGAGCCACACAAGGATCTCCACCGGTCAGCCTAATCTAATAGATAGGCTGACCGTGGGGAATCGGGGCAATTCGCAGCATGCTACGAATTGCCCGCCACGAGCGGAGAATTGCAATGATTCTCTGCTCATGGACACAGGGGCCGGCGCTTGCCATAGTAACGCTATGGAAAGCTTCAGCCTGCGTGATTCACCAGCAAATTAACCGCTGGCAAATACTCGGTCGTGGACAGGCGGCCTAATACATCAGTTGTGGGACAGTTGCATAACAACTGCTCTAACAGCAAACTAGTTGGGAGGAGATGACAAAGCAGCAGGAGAATTCCAGCTGATTATAACACTAACCAATACCAATATTTCACCCCCACTAGTCAGCGCAGGTATAACCATTGGCCAATACTGCGAGGCTTTGGGGCTAAACATTAAGTTCTATATTTGTAGCAGATCCTTCATAAGGTATAGAACTACTTTGCAACCCAAAGTGAGTGGCCTCAAATGTGGCTCACATTGGAAATCTATTATCTGTGCCAGATGGCATGAATGATAGTAATTCATAACATCTGTGACCACTGTGTGTTGGAAGTCATGTGTCAACACGTGGCAAATTTGTAACTCTGTGCGGTTTTCTCTCCCAGATTGGATGGGTATTTACGTTTTACTACTTCGTGAGCAAAGCCAGATGGATACAAACAAGGCTGCATTCCAACGGAGATGATCAAGGTAGTTGGCTGGACCAGGGCCCACTTACACTAGATATCCTAGAACATAACACAGGTGAGAGTCCTGTAGCTGAGAACCCAACGGATCCCCCAAACTGGTAGATGTTAGGCTCATTTAACTCTAAAATAACACAACTAGAGAAGCTCCTTCGTCACATTTAGTCCCGGCCATATATCTTTAAGACCTTAAATAAGTCAGGATGGTTGACGTCTCACAGTTCATCATTTCAATGAGTGTTATTATAATTTGGTTAGGGAAGGATCGAGTCACCGCAGATCTCACCACAAACCCTTACAACTGCAAAAATAAATTAGGGTTGCTGACAAAGGGCTGGATTGCACATAGCTTCATCAAGAATAGGCTTTCTATTCCACAAAGTGCAATGTCAGCACAATCTCTTGCTACCAGAACCTCATTTTATGGGCACTGCAGTGTTCTTGAATTGGAGGAGCAGGAGGTGGTGAGAGTGCGGATATGAGGGGAGAGTATGAAGAGTGAGTTAAAAAGTTACCCCTAGACACAAGAAGGGCACGCGCTTTGTAGACTACTGTTACGTAGAACATCGATTTCTGGTATATTACATCTTAGTATTTCACGTATACGCTCTTCCTGGGCTTTTATCTGTTGCTGCCTAACTCATTATTAATAGAGATGAGCGAACGTACTCGTCCGAGCTTGATATTCGTGCGAATATTAGGGTGTTCGGGATGCTCGTTACTCTTAACGAGTACCACGCGGTGTTCCGGTTACTTTCAGTTTCCTCTCTGAGACGTTAGCGCGCTTTTCTGGCCAATTGAAAGACAGGGAAGGCATTACAACTTCCCCCTGCGACGTTCAAGCCCTATACCACCCCCCTGCAGTGAGTGGCTGGCGAGATCAGGTGTCACCCGAGTATATAAATCGGCCCCTCCCGCGGCTCGGCTCAGATGCCTTGTGAGTTAGCTGAGGGACAGTGGTATCGTGCTGGTGCTGCTGTAGGGAGAGCGTTAGGAGTTAGTGTAGGCTTCAAGAACCCCAACGGCCCTTCTCAGGGCCACATCTAATAGTGTGCAGTACTGTGTTAGCACTGTATTTTTTATTTTTTTTCAAAATTGGATCTGCAGAGCATTGCGCCCTGCAATAGTGACAGAATTGGGGGTTAGGCAGGGAGAGTGTTAGCAGTGAGTGTAGGCTTCAAGAACCCCAACGGTCCTTTCTAGGGCCACATCTATCCGTGTGCAGTACTGTCCAGGCTGCTGTTAGCAGTGTTACATTTTTTTTTTTTTTTCTCAAAACCGGCTATGCAGACCATTGCACCCGGCATTAATACTACAGGGAAAGAATTGTGTAGGCTGGGCCAGAAGACATACATTATTCATTGAATAGACGCAGTGTGGCTTGTCCTTTGAAAAACAAGGGAAAAAATTCTATTTCGCCTGCCTCTGACAGTCCTCAGGGCTCTGGGTACGTGTGTGCTGCGTGCAGAACGTTAAAAAAAATCAGACGCAGCCAGCTACGTTTTACTGCAGGCTTCCGCCAATTTTTTTCCTGCATG